>NC_052052.2:137677634-137925134 GCF_903992535.2 Arvicola amphibius | reverse complement strand
GATATCTATCCTGTGGCATTCTAGAACAGATTGCATCTGAAGTACAGCTAGTAACGCTTTTAAGAGACTACTTTAGGAAAACCCCCTCCAGGTTTCCAGTCTGTAAGGACAATGTTCCTCTACTTCACAGGCCAGACAGGACTTAAAGCTGGAATGGAGCAGAGGGCATCCACTGTCTCTTAAGAGTTGACGCTACTGTAGTTGAAGCCTTATCACCCATAGAGTCAACATCAAAATTCGTGCTTAGAGGACACCTGAGAGTATGAGACCCCACGGCGCTGGCGTACAGACCCAGGTTCTCAGCTGGGCTTCCTCTCCATGCATTCACATTTTCTAAGAATAAAAACTCTTTGTGTTGTTCTTTGTGGTGGGGGGCGCTTATTACTTTGGTCATGAATGAGTTTCCATGATTTCGTATTTTTCAAAAAAAATCAATGTGAAGTACTTTTAGTGTATAGATTTAAATATTTATTTTTTTAAAGAAAATATAAAGGGCTCGGGAAATTTTTGAGTTTTGGAATGTATTCATATCTTTCTTTATGACTTAAAAGCAGGGGGCTTGTACATGTTGCTGGATGTAATGTGAGTGAAGTGACCTAATCACTGTTTCTTGAGCATCTAGTGTGCGCTTATTGCCGTACTAGGTTCTGTGAAAGAGCCAATGGGATACACTAAATCCTATGTTTATCAGAGGTTTAGTTGAAAAAACAAGGCAGATACCCATGGGTTAACCAAGTAGAAAGCAATGCAATGGTCCCTAGCATAAAACACTTGCATTATTTTGTAGATAAAACTGGTGAGTGTGTAAGCCGAATTAACAGACTAGATCTTGCCATCCATTTTAGCTTTCTTTTATTTTTAGTTATTAATTTTATATATCAGAGTCTCTCCTGCATGTATGCCTTTGCTCTATGTGCATGCCTGCTACCCTGGGATACCTTTGGACTAGGGTCATGGATGCTTGTGAGCTGTCATGTGGGTGCTGGGAATCAAATCCAGGTCCTCTGTAAGAACAGTCAGTGCTCTTAACCACGGCGTCATCTCTCCGTGCCCCGTTTCCACTTTCTATCTGGGAAGATATAATAAAACAAGAAACTCATAAAGAAGTGGGATCAACTTATAATTTAAATGGCTACAAAGACATATGGGACAATTCAAAAGTCTCATAGTTTTCTCAAGAATTTTGACACTCTTCAATTTCCTCAGGAATGGGGTAATTAAGAACACCAGTGTGAATAATCTGATCAGAAATATTTTTGTTGTTTTAAGAGCTCTAAAGGCTAAGGAAGATAAAAAGGACCACAATAAAAAGTATTTCACATTCATGGCTGTCATAACTGGATTTTGTTCTTAAACTAATCAAACCAATCAGTTCCATATAAAAGGAATAAGCCCTGTTGGGTTCACTAGGGATTTGATGACACATTGACTCCACCTGGGTTTCCACGGTTTTCCTGGTCTCTGCAACCTGCCAACCCCAAGTCGAACTCTGCAATTGCAAAATAAACTCTTGAGTTATGCTGACACTTAGATCAGCTGAGATCAAGGAATTTCAAGAAACCGGTCCCTAACAAATGACAACCGAAAGCCTGTAGAGGAAGACAAAGGGTTTTAAGGCCTCTGTTAGGAATGTGACACCCAGTGTTCTACTGTTCTAGGCTCATGTTCTTCACACTACCTGTTGTGACTAGCATTTGTACTAAAATCTTCCAGGAGACTCCTGCACACAAAACAGGTAAAACTTGAGGTGATTCAGTGGAAAAGGAAGAGAGGCCCCTGCTGGTTTAGCTGTTCCCTACCCCACTTCTACCACCACAGGACTCCCAGATGAAATGACAGGTCTCTTAGACCCAACGTCATGTTGCATGATTCTTCCAAATACTAATAAATTTTCTTCACAGACATTGTTCTGTAAGGTCACGAGAGTCGTAGGTTTTAGCACGCAGAGGTCAATGGAGGCAAAGCTAGTATGTAATGGCCTGATAAGGACAGAGCAGAAGGGGGCAGGATCTTAGGAACTCATCAAGTCCTCCTGCAATGTTTTAGGAGACCAGCTACCTCCCTTTCTTGTCTATAGACTGCTCACGCAAATCTCCTTTCCAAGTCCTTTCGTGAAGAGCTGATATAAGGCGCACTGCTGCATTAACTTAGAGCCAACATTCTGACAATGTGGAATAGCATGACCGCCGTTAGTTTGCCTTGCGGTTGTCAGTTGTAACAAAAATTACAGGTACCGTTCAGTGTGCTTTAACATGGTGAATGCTCCATGCTCTTGCCTTTGGGAAGTGAATGAGTTTGGTGAGAGAATAATGGGACAAAGCAGGAAGGATCACTGACTTGTTTGGTAATTGGTGATTCCACAGGTCATCCTGGAGAAGACATTCCTGAACCTCTGAATCTAGGTGAACATGCCATCAACTATTAATAAAAATACTTCTCTCTCTCTCTCTCTCTCTCTCTCTCTCTCTCTCTTGATTCTCCTAATAAGGGTGACCATTCTGTGAAGGAAAGATCTACTGTGTGGAGACCCAGAGAGCCTGAAGATTTCTCAGGGGATATATCTTACCTGGAGGAATTGGAGAAACATCGACTTTCAGTTTGGTGAGTGACTTATTCTGCCTTTTTAATTTATTTTTTATTTAATTCATTGACTCCAATAAATCTCGTTGCCTTATTCTCATTATTTATTCAGTCAACAAAATTGATTATATATTCATTGTAGACTATAGCATATCTACCCTGGCCTAGAGATGTTCACAGTCCAGTGATAGATATGGATGTGTACATTAGTATGTTATGATTTATGACTTTTTAAATAAAATTCACAAATACCACATAGAAGAGATGAAGACAAGATCCCTGAGAAAGCTGGAGTTAAGTCTTAAAGAGGAGCCTGCAATAGGGAAAAGACAGCAATGTGGTGGCAGCAGGAATGGAGGACCGAACTGGGTTGTGGCTGGACGTATACCCCGGAAGCCTCAGGAGGCTGTAACTATTGCTGTTACCTCTAACGTGTCTCATGCTTTGTGGCTGTTTGTGTATAAACACCTGTACCACACAAAACAAGGTTTGATGGTCTTAGGAGTGGAGGCTCTAGAGGGAGTAGACACAGGGCTTCCTAGTGATGTCCTCATCTAAGAACCATGACGACAGTGTGACAGAGAGAGTAAACCTGGGAAAAGAGACAGGAGAGACAGTCAAGGTTATCTGTTCCCACCACTGCTTCTCTGCTCACCCCAAGGTCCTTTCCTGAAACAGCTTTCCCATCAGGCAGTTTGTCTGCTCTATGGTTTACTTATCAAAGTTCACCCTTCCTCTTCCACCCAGAGCTTGAGGTCACAACATTAACTCAAGTCTCATCCAGTCATAAGTTCTGTAATTCTTATTGTCCTTTGTTTGACTTTAGAGACCTAACCACATTTACCCATGCTTCCTAAAAACAGCAAGACTATGTCTCCAGGCTTAAGAGTACATTGCTTTCTGTATGGAGGCAATAATTCCCATTGTAGAGTCTGTGCTGTCGGAATGAATGTGGGTCTTC
Organism: Arvicola amphibius; assembly: GCF_903992535.2. Classification (NCBI taxonomy): domain Eukaryota; kingdom Metazoa; phylum Chordata; class Mammalia; order Rodentia; family Cricetidae; genus Arvicola; species Arvicola amphibius. The sequence continues at coordinate 137,921,593 of NC_052052.2, read as the reverse complement.
ACCTCTGTAGATTCACACTCTTATTTTTCCTCCCTGCAACCTTTGTACAAGTGCTAGTCACCATATAACTTATAGTCAGCATGCCTGAAAAATTTAGCAAGAAGCTCTGCTGACAGACCAAGATGTAGCTGGACAGCTGAACTCTCTCTCTCTCTCTCTCTCTCTCTCTCTCTCTCTCTCTCTCTCTCTCTCTCCTTCCTTTCTTTTTTCTTTCTTTTCTTTCCTTCTTGATTTATTTGTTCCTTCCTTTCTTGCTTTCTTTCTTCTTTTCTCCCTCCCTCCATCCCTCCCTTCCTCCCTCCCTTCCTTCCTTCTTCTTCTCTCCCTCCCTCCTTCCTTTGTTTCTTTCTTTCTTGTTTGTTTTTCAAGACAGAGTTTCTCTGTGTAACCACCCTGGTTGTCCTGGAACTAGCTCTAGTAGACCAGGCTGGCCTCAAACTCACAAAGATTCGCCTGTCTCTGCCTGAGAGTCTAAAGGTGTGCACTATCATTGCCCAACGAAGAAACACTTTCTTAAGTAGCTCCGTTTGAATAAAGTAAGAGTTTTCCCTCTTCTCTTACTTTATTTTCAAAAGAAAATCTTTAAAGTGTTTTTCCATTTTTACACGCTGGAGCTTTGGATGAGCACGGTTTTAGCCTCAAATTACCTTTGCTCTATTCTCGGTGTTAAAAATCAGTTTCTGCTTGATGATGCTAGTTTCTAAGAATTACAGAGGCAAAGCTTACATTTGCTTTTTTTGTGTAACTTTAATTTCCTTTTTATTCCTTTCTTCTCTGAACTACTCAGAACTACTCACATGTTTCTGAGCTACTTTGAGCTCACTGTAAATTTGACTGAAGCAGAAAGCAGTAACCATGCCACACCCTTAGTGGTATGCTGTATTGAAATTTCCTATGGTCTATATATTACTCTATTATCTTTTAATTCGGCCTCACTCAAAAGTCCAGAACAAGGGCAAAGCATATAGCTAGAATCTTTGCCAGACTGTAACGTGAATTGCCTGAAATCGCATTCCTGGTAGAGTCCTTGTTCGCATCTGAAGCCCTCTAAGTCGACTGTTTGCTGTCTGCTTCTCTCTCAGCATTCTAGACTTCCACACTTTTACCAGAAGAGCCAGAAGAGTGCGTTAAGCTCCAGTGCTTCCTTAGCCAGGGGATCCCCACGCTTCCACATGTGTCTTCCATACTGTTTGCAAACGCCTACAGAGGACAGGATCAGATGTGCCCCTGCAGGAGTCCCACTTCTTGGCATCAGTTTTCAGCATTTGATTCCTTCCTTTTGCTGTGACAAAATATCTGATGGAAGAGATAGGAGGAATGGTTCGTCTCGCTTCATGCACCGCGATCAGTGAGATATGGGCACGTAATTAAAAATACTATCTCACTGTCCAAAATAAGTCACAGGGGCAGCCAGAGGGGGTGAGGACTATACCTCCTGATGCAAGAATTGGAAAGGGGACTTTGCAAGGGAGCAGGCTGGCAAGGAAACACTGTGCAGCTGTCTTGGAGACTTGGTCTAAGGCATTCAGTTTTACTGATTCCTGGATGGGAAGCCCCTGTCATTGGGGTCAGTAGTTGTTTCTAGATGAGCTTTGCAGATAGATCAGCCTGGGTGTGAAATCCAGTTCTGCTCCACTGTGGATGCTTAGACAGTGTGTTTAGCCCTTCGGTAGCTGTTTTCTCTTTATTGAGCACATCTGATAACTTGTCTCTATGGGCCTTCAACTGTGAGAGTTGAATGATAATCTACCTAAAGACTGGAAGACATAGGTTCTTAACACGGGAAAGTATTGTCAGGAGCATTTCACAGAAGGACCCCATCTGAAAGTTAAATTAGAGGACTGTTACTCTAAATGTTTTGTCCCTAGCTTGTGGGTGTCTAGAGGCGGGATGGTGGAACCTTAGAAGGTAGGACCAGTGGAAGGGAATTAGGGCTCTAGATGCATGCCCCAGAAGGCGAGGTTGGGACCAAGGCCCTTGCTTGTCCCTTTTTGGACTCTAGCCGTCATGAGGTCAGGAGCCACATGATCTGCCCTCTGTCATGAAATCCTGCACTGACACAGTCCCGAAACAAGAGCCCCACAGAACCGTGAAGTGTAAGCTTTAAAGCCATAAGCCCAGACAACCCTCTCCTCTATTAAGATTGTTATCTTAGGTGGTTTGTCACTATGACCAAACACTGACTAATACAAGGGCGTAGGTTATTCAAGATGCTTTGTCATTTTCCACAGCTGTCTTCCGTCTTTGTTTGCCAGATGTGCTAAGCACTGGACGACACCAGGGCTTTTGTAATTCATTCCTTCTTTATCTGAAATGGTCCCCCACTTCCCAGTGCTATGGTTAGTGTGTTTGACAGGTCTTACCATTGGTTTTATTTTCCATGAGAGCCAATGCCTGTTGATAATACGTAAAAGTAGAGTCTTCCTCTAGTCTGGTTATTTTTTCTTATCACAGATTTACCAGAATTTAAAATTATATTTTCTGTTTATTTGTTCATTTTTCCTCACTCACCTTGTAGCAAAGCAGCAGGTAGAAGTCCCTCTGAGCTGCTTATGGCTGGGTCTTCAGGCTCAGTACTAGCTCTAGAGTTTAATCTGATCAGTACATGTTTATTAATAATAGATAAGTTACCATTTTCCCTCAATCTCTCACCCTGTTGGCTGTCACGTCAATTAATTTTCTTTCAATCATTTTCTTTCCTAGAAATTGCTGCCACTTTTAGAAGCATTAGCTACTCTGCAGATTTTATTTTTAACCAGACCTGAGGTTATGGGGGCTGCTGACACCTCTATAAAATTCTGTTTTCACAATCTGAGTCCAAGATACAATATGGATAATTTCCTTGATGTTTTTCTTTATTAGAGCTAGTAAATCATTTGCTGGTGTAGCTTTTGCCTAAATCCTTCCAAATCCTCCTAACATACATTTAACACAGAACATTGTACTACCTGATTTCAAAGCTAAATATGACGTCAGGTGGGTAGCGTGTGTCTGTGTCCCATGCCAGAAAGTTTGAATGATATTTTCTGTATGTGTGTGTGTGTGTGTGTGTGTTGAGTGCTCTGCCTTACCCTCTGATTTACTCTGATAGCACCATGTCTCCTCGGAGACCACTGATTTTGGAAAATTTAGTAGATTTCTGAAAACTTCAGTAAACCATAGCCACCTCCCCTTCCTCTTTCTCTTCCTTTCCACATATGGGCACTTTAGCTAGTCAAATGCAAATTTCATCTGTAGCTATCAGTCATTTTCATGCAGTTTTTTTTAATGACTATTGGGCTTCTTTTTCTCTGCCAGCAAGCTAGTCAACTAATTTCCCTGTGACTGTGGGAAAGAATGAGGTGGCTGACCCCTCAGATGACCCCGAGAGTCCTGGAATCATAAGTGCAAATCCTTCGGGACACTCCCAGGAGAATCTGAATCTTATTGTCTTCCAGTTCACAAGACCTGTGCCATATTATGTTAGCATTGCTTTCCTTTATGTATATTCTTGTATGCTACCTTGGTCAACATTACTTGTAGATTTGCTATATACTCTAAGATCTCCAAAAGATTTTGTAAATTGTAACCATTTAATGAATATCTGTGGAATTGCTATATGAAGAATATGCCAAAAATACTGTTAATTCCAGAAGAAATTTCTGTAGAAACTTGAAGGCCTTCTGGGTTAGAGTCTCTTCTATAGTTAATGTTTGTCAAAGGGTTGGCAAGTGTAGATACTATTTCTTCCTATTATTGATCTTTCTGTCCAGAAATGTCTCCATCTTCTCATAACAGACTTCTTTACCATCCCCATTTCTATATAACCAAGGGCTGGCTGACATATGCAGTGATATGTGACCACAGGGATTGGCAGGCCACCTGAAGAAGGCACCACACTCTGACCTGGGGATTTTGATACTTAGAAATTCCTTCTCGAGGTCTTGAGCTGGTAACCCTTCCACTGGCCCCACGTTCCTTCTTGTTCATAGTTACCACTATAAAAGTCTTGAAACTAAAAGATGCAAATATTTCATCAGCTGCTATGCTTAAGACCAGGTGACATACATAATATAAGGACAAAGGTGAGTGACCGAAACTAGAGAATAGACACAGGATAACCTGGATGAAGTGATATGAATACACAGAAATAACATGTAGTACCCCCAGTCTTCTGCATTGCCTTCCATGGTTGCAGTTACATGCAGAACGCTGTGGTCCCAAGAACATTACATGTAAATTTCTAGAATTAAACAATGCATGTGCTTTTCACTGTGTGCAAGTTAGAGTAGCATGACATAAGCTTGCACCATCTCTGCTGTCCAGCCCAAGCTATGAGTCATCAGTTGAACTATTGTTTTCCATGCTGAAATTGCCAGCCATCCATAATTACTTGGCCATCTCAGTTACAGGACCACAGGGCATACATTGTACAGTAGCCTAGAAGTATGTACGGTGCCTGTCACTCATCTCTGTTCATCGTATCAAGCAGGCATTGTGCTATTTGACAGGATGAGATTATAGTTCAATAAAATATTTGGAGAATGAGGCTTTCTCCTTATTATCTTCATTATAGTTATAATTGGTCCCTTTTGTTATTGGACAGTTTTTAATACCTTACTGATCTTAACGTATACATTTAGCTTGGCCATATGGTAAATATGCCCAGGAAGTCATAATGGACAGAATTTGGTCTCATCTGTGGCTTCAGACATCCACTGGTGAGGGCTGTCTTAAAACATATCCCCTTAAGCAAAGAAAGAGTCCTGTTGTACGTTAGGTTGCAAAAGACATTGTCCACTGGGAAGCTTTCATTTAATTTTTCTTGTGAAAGCAGGGACTTTGGGAAGAACGCTTATCATGGGCATTCTGTTAATTACATAAATAACCACTCAGTTGGCCATTTAAACACAAGCCATTGATTCCCATGGGCTGTAGAGCAAATTGGGTTCGGGGCTTCCTATTGAAGCACCTTAATCTTTGTGCAGGGACTTCTCTGAACAGGGAAGCCAGGGTGTGTGTTTAGTACCTCTGGATGCTGCTCTAGCCAGTGTTAAAAAGTAGCTGATCCCACTCCAGTGACCAAGAGAAGCTAACATAGTTTCCCAAGGTATCTCACTTCCAACTGGGGAGAAGGTTCCAGTCAAGAGGCGACCTTAAAAGGATCGCATTACTGTTCAAAGGCAATGGGCGGCTAAGCAACAGGAGACTCACACACATTTAGGGCAGGAAGGGATCTGGGGAGTGACTTAGTTCAGCCCTGTCAGTTCAACAAGTTGCACAAAGCTGGGACCTAGCGGAGTAGTGACTTGCCTGAGGTCATAGAGCTGCTTGATGTTGGAAGTGAGCTGAATCCTACTTCCTTTCCCTGTCAATCCATCTCAATTGTACAGAACAAGCTCTCCGGAGAACAATGCCGCTCTTTTTTTTAGAGTTTCCTGTTTTCTCTCCATTGCATAAGGCTCTGATAGTTATCAATGCATTGATAAGAAAGTGCTGATTTTTGAGAAAGTCCATCCAAGGGATGGATCAGCGCGAGTGTCCTTCTGTCATGGAAGTGAGGGGCAAATGCCCAGATGCTTGCAAAAGGCACAGGTCGCCAGCCTGTGCACACAGAGATCTCTGTGTCTCTTTAAGAGCTTCTGTGACTGCCCTGTGAGTGTTGCTTAGGGAAGGTGTGGTGAACTCTGCAAGAAAGCTATCGTGAATGCATGTGCTGCTCTTTCCTTTTTATAACACACATGTGATTTGACATTGAAATAGGATGCAGATGCGGCTTTGATTGGCGTATTCCCCATTGTGCTTCTGTAAAACACCTTCACATATGGTCTGTCTCGTTCCTGAGAAATGACTTGTTTATGTCATACAAGCAGAGCAGATTGATTTTACAGTGAGTAAGGAGGCTGATGAATTGTACATTGGAGAGAAATCCTTGTCTCGGCAATCTAAACACTTGAAAATTAATGTTGCCTTTTGGAAAAGTGTCTCATGATATGCCCATAATCCCTCCAATGGTCTAAACAGAGCCACACCTGTAATCTCACCGAACAGAATTGTCCGGGTCCTTAAGACCACCTCAAAATACAAGTTTTCATTTTGGCTGTTAAAAGTATCATGAGACCTATCAGGTCAAAAACTGACAGTGCTGTCCCCAAGGAACCAACCCTCTAGATGGTTCGAGCCGTGTCTATACTGTAACCAGAATAATGCAATCTGAGGTAGGCAGAAAGTAGTATTGTTTCCTTATTTTTTAAATGCATTTTAAAATATACGATTCTTGTGCTAAGTAGCTGTCTCAAGGAGCCCTCCTCCCCCGCCCCTGCTTTCATTCAAAATTTTGCTGTGCAGTTCACTGAAAGGAACGCTTAGAGCCTCACACCTGTGGTAATAGACGAATCACAGTGACTCAGCCAGAGTGCTACACGTTGTAAATCTTTTTTCACTCCCCCTCCCCCATGTATGTTCATAACTGTCTTCTGATTGGTTTTAACTTGGAATTGAACTCATGGACCGATGCAGGCGAGGAAAATGTTTTAACCCTGAATTCCATCTCCAGTTCACTTTTTACTTTCCATTTTTGAGACTGGGTTTAACAAAATTGCTCAGGCTGGCCTTGAGCTTGCTGTCTCTTGCCCCAGATTCCCACAAAGCTGGGATTGTGTTTCCTTGCTATGTATCAGAGTATATAATACATCCCAAGAGATTAGGCCATGTGTCTCTCAACACTTACCTGATTTGGGTGTGCCGCTGTCTGTTATTTTTCCCACTGTACTTTGTCACCTCCCTTCCCAGCCCCAGAGACACTTGCAGGCTTCAGGTTCTGAATATTTCTGAACTATCCTCTGTTCACATACCCCAGGGAGCCTGTGAGCAATGAAGAGGAGAGGCCACGGAGAAGAGATGCTCACCTATACCAGGATTAGAATCGTTTCAGCAGAACTAAATACCCGTACAGAGCTGGGCTTGGGGGCATAGCGCTGTTAATGGAACTACTTGGGAGACTGAGGCAGGGAAATCTGAAGCTCAGCTTACAGAGCTCATTAAAAACCAGCCAGACTAACTTCGTGAAACCCTGTCTCAAAGAAAAAAGGGAACACTAGGACCGTGGGGAGCAAGCTCAGTGATAGAGCATTTGACTTGCATACAGTAGGGCCTGGGTTGAGTTCCCAGCAACAGAGTGGGAAAAAAAAAAAAAAAACAACAACAACAACAACAGCAAAACAAAACTGAGTGTGGACACATGCTCCTGGAAGTAGTTGATCCACGAGCCACAGGCCGGTTGGTATACATTGATTGATGGTTTTATCTTATAAGACGTGGGTGAAGCGTAACTGACTGTGTCTAGAGGTATCAATCTTGTTGCCTAACAGTACAGGTTCTGTAAACATCACCTAGTAAGTCAGATTAATCTGCTTCATGGATTCAACTCGGTAAAATTGGGAGTATGCAAAACCATGAGGTTTCTCCAACTTGTTTTGCCCCAATTTATTAGTAAAATGAAGATAGTAGCACACATCTAATTTTTTTTTAGTAAATTCAAATATGTATATTAAGTAGGGAACAGTGGGCTTGGAGGTACGTCTCAGGAGTACAGGAGCTGCCTCCCATGCGTAAGGACCTGGGTTCTATCTTCAGCATCTCAGAGTGAAGACAATGATAGTGTACATAAGTACATAGGAAATGCTCAGGAAACACTACAAGTGGCAGCTAATATTACTAGTCAGAATTCCTTCTGCCTCTGTTTTCTACAATCTTCTGTTTCCTTGCCTATATTTAAGGCATTGAAACAGTGGGTTCTCTTTTTTAAATAAGCAAAATATTTTGCCAGTAACCAAAAAGTCTTCCATTGGCACATAGGATGTCCATGATGGAAGATGGGGGGCTATGTATACTATATTCTTTTTCTGTTGGCTCATTCAGGGACATGACAGACATGTAGTTTTAAGCTCCTCATGTCTATGGGTGAAGGTGCTCCACACAGCTCAACTGGTCTCTGCCAGGGTCTCTGAAAGGTGTGCCTGAGGTGTTGACTGTGCTTTCATTTGGAGGATTATGGGAGGAGGAATCCCCCTCACCCTCATTCAGATTACGAGTGAATTTTATTATCTGCAGCTGTGTGGCAGGGAGCCCCAGCATTTTTTCTAGCTGTGGCTGGGATGCTGCCTGCAGCTTCTATCAGGCCAACTGCTGTTCTACACAATATGGGCTTCATCTGACTAATCAATTATTCTATGCGCTGCAGGAGGGAGCCTCACCTCAGGTGGGTCAGTTCTCTCAAATACTAAGTCAGGAAGGTGAATCCTTCTTTTTCTTTCTCAAAACAAACATCCCAAGCCCAACAACAACAACAACAAAACCCACAGACACCAAGAACCCAAATGAGTTATCTCTTGTAAAGTAAACAGTAAATGGAGTAAAAGAGAAGGTAAAAAGGAAATTGGTGGTACCTGTGTGCAGTATCAAGTTACAAAGGAATTGGGGTGAACTTTAATTATTTCTATAAATTACCTCCTCCATCTTTCCCATTTTTTCACTGACCAGAAGTCCATAATAGGTCCCACCCTTACTTCAGGAGAGGGAACCACACAAAGCACACATTGTGGGAGCCAAGAGTCTCGGGGCTTTCTCTTAGCATTTCATGGGATCTCTCTGTTCCACCCTAGGAAGTCAGCCTTTGCCGTTGGAGGTGACTGTTTCTCTACAGGTTCTAGAATTGACCATTTCACATGGAAGATTGCAGTCCAGTCTGCCTTTTTGTCCTATGCGCAGACCTGAGGCTGAAATTCCCTTGTTGGTCTCTGATGATCCACGTGCGTAGTCCATGCACTCCTCCTTCCTCCTAGAATGCCTTTCAGCTTCCCCGTCTTTCTTGGTGCCTTGATTATATGACCATAATCTCTCTATTCTTCATCTACCCATATCTACTCTCTATTCCTGGAAAATTTTGATTCTACTTTTATGAGCATCGCTTCCCTCCTCTTTTGAAGCTAGGTTGCTTGCCTATTTTCTGCCATGCTGTTAAGTTTTAAGGAACTTACCGAAAAGATATTCCCTAACACAACCTGCCCCTGATCAATATATATTTGTATATATTCAAAGCTACGATGGCTCTTATAAATGGTCTCACTTCTTAGACCCCATAGTGTACTAGAAAATAGAATTGATAAGAGAAATCACAGTACTTTTGCCCTTATCTGCTTCCTTATAAATAGTATAAGAACATGAAATTTAGTTGCTACTAACATTCAAAGCTTTGATCTCTTTGATTTCCTTCATGTGTAAAAGTAAGAGTTATGCACTCTAGGTTGATCCTCAGTGTCCGTCTTATTTCTATATTTATTTATTTTTGTTTATTTTACAGATTCTAAACTTTTTATGTATGTATATGTATGTATGTATGTATGTATGCATTTATATGGATAAGAATAGGATGGCATGTGTGTAAGAATGGGATGGCATGTGTGTAAGAATGGGATGGCATGTGTGTAAGAATGGGATGGCATGTGTGTAAGAATGGGATGGCATGTGTGTAAGAATGGGATAGTATGTGTGTGAAGGTCAGAGAACAAGCCACTGAGTCAGCTCTCTTTCCACTATTTGGGCTCAGGAATGAGCTAGGGTGTTCAGGCTTAGTGAGGCATCACATTGGCCTCTCTTTCATATTTCTTATCCCTGATGCTGCTGTCTCCCATGAATGTGGTGGATAAAAGTTTGTCATTCAGTTTGAGTGGTCAGGGACTTGATCCTAGCCACTGAGATGTGGGAAAGTACCAGCTTGTGCTTCTTCCCTGTTAAGGAAGAAGCAAGCTCCTTTGACCCTTCTCGTTTTTCCTCAGTCAGGTCATTGTGATAGGTTATGATACTGGGAGCTGCTGTGGGTATCTTGTATTAGACAAGGATAAAAAACAGGAGAACTATCAACACAGTGGATCACCCTGTTGTATTGAGTTTGTATATCTCTTCTCCTTTCACTTGCTTAGAAGTCCTAATACGGATAATGAAAAGAATGGTTGTTTAAAATTCTCAGATAAGCATTTAGTTGCTAGTAGCTGGAAAGTGTGTTGTTGGGGCAATGAGCCTGTATAAATGTGTTCCTGGTGTAGTGTGTGCTTACATACAAGGCTCATTCTTTCATTCAGTATTTAGCAGGTTTGCGTTGTGTCCCATCTTCTGGATGCATAATACAGCAATAATTGCAATTTTGTTCAAGACTCACTAAAACATAGTTTGTCAATACTTGTTTTTTAGTCTGTCTTGGAAAATGAGCACAGTGTGTTTTAGGACACTCTTCTCTATAGACACCACACCGATTCAGTCGGGAAGATGGAGAATGAGGTGAACAGAATTAATTTAGTCAACTGTCTGGAAACCTAACATGGCATCAGTGATAAGATTTAAATATCCTGGAACTTCAGCTTGGGTCCGTCCAAACTCAAGCTGCGTGATTTAAATGATGAAAGGGGCAAAGCTGGGCACAATGCAATGTAGGGATTTATTTGAGGCAAAAACTCAAATGACCAGTAAAACAGATAATGTACTGTTGTAATAGTTTGTAAACAGCATCAAGAAAACAATTGAGTGGGTGTATTTGGAGCTTCAAGCATTGTAAATTCTTTCACTCTCATATACTTTATGCCTTCTTTAATAAACTGGAGAGTCTTGGGCCAGCTTCATCGGTGACGGTAGGTGGTCATTCATTTCACAATCCACTAACTTTCATGATTATTCAGTATTTTATGTTACCTAAACAGCTTCGGATTTTGTCTTACTCAAATTGTAATATGGCAATAGCTTATATGATTTCAGAATCATTAATTCAATGGGTGTTTTCAGCACATGGAAGTTACTCCCTCATCTCTCTAAAACAAGCACAAACCCAAGGGTTTTAAGAGCAACAAGGACACATAAACACATCTAAAGTATGCATAGGTGGTACTCTTACCTACTGAGTCATGGCGAGGAGTTCTAAGTGCACAGAAAATCAAGAAAGCTTCATGTTCTCTTTAGGGAGACAAATGTCCAGCTACCTTGAGTTTATCTATAGTTTAACAACTGAAATCTTATATAATATAGGACAAATAATAAAGTTGAGGTTATTTACATTTTTCGGGGCTTCTTATTCTAAATGTTTTTTGGCATGAAGTTTAGAGGAAATTTCCAAGGATGTACTAGAAGTATTGTATGGTATTTTACTCCATCTCCTTCCCTTCCCTTCTGATGTAATCTTCACTTGAGAGCCATTGACAGCCTCTGCACAGCTGTCATAGTCTGCATCGTGATGTGGGAGTCCCCTCTGTGTGCTGTGGTTACCATTAAAGAATAAAGAAACTGCCTTGGCCTGTTGATAGAGAAGAACTTTGGTAGGCGGGGAGGACTGGACGTAATGCTGGGAGAAAGAAGGGTGGAGTCAGGGGACGCCTTGGATCTATGGCTGGAGGTAGACATGCTGAAACTTTACTGGTAGGCCAAAACCTCATGGTGATATACAGATTAATAGAAATAGGTTAAATTAAGATGTAAGAGTTAGCCAATAAGAAGCTAGAGCTAATGGGTCAAGCAGTCATTTAATTAATACAGTTTCTGTGAGGTTATTTCGGGACTGAGCAGCTGGGAACTAGCTAGCAGCCTCCTCCAACAGCATCCATGTGAACACTTGTCTGTATTTTGTATTCCATATATTATACACTGTATCAATGTGAACCACTTGTCTGCATTTTGTATTCTGTATACTGCACACTTTATCAGTGTGAACACTTGTCTGTATTGTGTATTCTGTATACTATACACTGTATCAGTGTGAATGCTTGTCTGTATTGCATATTCTGTATACTGTACACTGTATCAGTGTGAACAATTGTCTGTGTTTTGTGTTCTGTTTATTGTCTACTATATCAGTGTGAACACTCTGGAACTTGTCTCTCTTATTATTTTTTAGGACCATCCAATTCATCTTGATAAATTTTGATCTATGATTATAGTTTTTTTAAATGATTAGTATTACTTTTGCTCACTAAAACCTCCAGTGAAAGCAAGCCGTTGCTCTGCCATTAATTCTGTGTACGTATATTTTAACTGTGCATCTACCCCATCTCAGGATATAACATTTTAAACACCATTTAGGTCAATATTCTTCATCGTAGTCTTGATTCACACATTAGTAACTAGGTATTTAACACGTGTTGCATAGCATCACATAGAAGTGTTACAAACAGCAGTGTATTGCTTTACAACATTACAATAATAATGACTTCATTAACTGGGGTTTTCAGCTATGTGGTCTGTTCTCGACCATAATATTGTGACAAGATGTATGAGGGGAACTTACAGGATTGGTGTCTTAAACAGGGTTTCTATTTTCTATTGTTGTGATGAAACACCATGACCAAAGTTTTTTTTTTGTTTTGTTTTGTTTTGTTTTTGCTTATACCTCCATATCTCTGTTCATCATCAAAGGAAGTCATGAATGACAGGAACTCAGACAGGGAAGGAACCTGGAGGCAGGAGCTGATGCAGAGTTCATGGAGGGATGCTGTTTACTGACTTGTTCTTAATGGATTGCTCAACCTGCTTTCTTAGAGAACCCAAGACCACCAGCTCAGGGGTGACCCCACCTATAATGGCCTGTGCCCTCCCTTATCAATGCTGAATAAAAAAAAAATGCCCTGCTGGCTTGCCTAGAGCCTCATCTTATGTAGGCATTTTCTCAGTTGAGGTTTTCTCCTCTCAGATGACTTTAGCCAGTGTCAAGGTGACATAAAACTAGGTAACACAAACATAGTCACAATTTGTCATCTTTGGCATGACAATATGATGGCCCACCTGTGCCTTTTTCTTCCTTGTCTCAACTTAGGCCCTACGTCTCTCCATGCTTGAGGAAGATAGTTCATGAAGAGGCCAGATGCTCACTGATGCCCATTTTATAACTGTCAAAACCCGGATGTAAAGTTATAGCCTCTCATCACCCCATGAGACTCAGGGGCTTTCTTAGCTAGGATATCTTTCTCACAGTCTGGTTCAGACTTTACTGAAATTTGGTACTGGAAGACATCACCTTCTGAATCCTCGGTAAGCCTGGCATCATTTCAAACACAGCTGTACAGCCAAGCCAGAAGTCAACACCAGAGGAATGGATGACCAAACATGTTATGCATGCACAGTGGCATTTTAATGGAAGAATGCAGCCATGTTGTTTGCAGGAAAACGACACAACTGGATGTAGTCATATGAAGCGACTTAATCAATCTTAGGAAGGCAAATGTTGCATTTTTCTCATTTCTGGTTCCTGGGTTTTTCATAGATGCATAAAATCATACATGAGCATAGGATATAAAAGTAGATGTAGAACTGGATAGAAATGGGGATTAGTGGGATGTGGTTGGGGAAGAAAAACTAGGGTAAGATTATTTGATGGGATTATGCCTAACATATTTACATTTATGAGAACTTAATAAAAATTTGTGAAAATATAAGCACAAAAAGTCTTGTTCCTCTTCCCTCGTGTCGATAAGAATGGATATTAATGGTTCATAGTTTCCCGCCATGCAATGATTGTTTCCAGCATTCAATGCACTCGAATGCAGGTGCAACCCTCTGTGCATCTGACTGCAATGAGAATACATTCTGTTATCATCCCACTGCGGAAATCTCAAGGGAAGTTCTTATGCACTCCTATATGCCTGTGGTACATCTGTCTTTGAAGGAACATTCCTCTCCACACTGCTTACTTTGGAGATAGCAGTGGGTCTCCAAGTCAAACTAGGTTCTCAGCATCCTATGTGGTGTCCTCATAATGTCTCTACGAGACAGTACTCTTCCTGTGGGCACATAATTAAGATGACTACTTTATGACTTTCAAATGCAGAAAATGAGTGTTTAGACTATGTAACAGACATTAATTGTAAGCATCCAGGGGGCATAGTTTGCTGACAGGTCCTGTGAGCCATGTAATACAAACTTGCAGGAAGCAAGGCTATGAATTGTAGGAAGACCTCAGAAATGGGATGCCTTCACTGGAGCATAGGCAAGAGTTTCCTTATCCTTTATCATCTTCTTCTTCTTTTTTTCCTTTTGCTTCTTGAATAATCATTTGTTGTTCCCTGTGGACCTAAAACAGGAGAACTGGGCTCAATAAGAGTAAATTTTGCATTTATTCTTATCTAGGGTCCCTTTTTGATCCTGACTGATAGATTGGAGCTCGGGGAATAACTGGAAAATAGTGAATCTTGGGATATCTTAAATTAAAATCATTCGTGGATTTCTCGGGCTTCAGCAGCCTCCTCTAGATAATTCAGTTTATAGATTTGGGGAAGGAGATTTTTATTCTTATGTTAAATTTGATTTCTCATCTCTCAACTTAGCTCTACCCCCACCAAATTTGTTAGCTTTAATTTTACCTCTAAGCAAGTATCAGTTTGAGGAGTTTGGAACCACAATTTTTGCTTATTCTGGCGTCCTACCTTGAGACATAGGTCAACAGCCCATTGTTGCCCCTCCCCTTCACTGCATCTCACCTCACCCTCCCCTCCTCGGATGTTAATAACCATTCTCTATCTACTTATTTCTTTTCAGGCACATGCCATCTTCCTCCGTCTTATACAATTATCCATATGACAGTGTTATCATGTAATTAATTATCTCACGTGGGCTACATTGTATCTCTGTCTCTTTATTTCCCTTCCTTTACTTAAAATATCTAGCAGCAGAGACTCATATCTAAACATCTCCCGAGTTCCAGGCTTAGCTCAACTTCCAGGACTTCAAAATCAAATGATACAGATCCTAAATTTACCAACCTGCCTCGGTACCCAAGGCTTTCTACTAATCTGACAGCCATGGCATCTTCACACACTGTCTCTGCTATGCCATTCACTTAAGGATTGGGGATAATTTTGCAATATTCTCTCTCTTTTTTATATGTAGTTATTGATTTATTTCAAGATGCATTTGTTAGTTACCTATAAGTGTGTTGGGTTCCAGAGCTAGAAAGACAATGGTTATTTGTCTTTGCAATGTGTTTTAAATTATGGATCACTATACATAATGCTCTTTATTTCATACGGGATGTCATAAAAAGTATGAATATATAGACATCATTCTGTTCCTTGTGCCTTCAACTCAGTGCTACAGCTTTATGTTTTTCTTGTTTATAGAGAAGATTTTATAACTATTTTATAGCATAAATCATGTTGTAGGCCAATAGATAGCTCAGTGCTAGTTTTCGCTTTTAGTAGGGAGCAGACTATTTCCAGTTGGACTCTCAGAAACAGTATCACAGAGGACATACATATCCGTGGCCCTTTCTGAGAAGGTCTCTGAAATACATACTAATACAAGGGGTTGCTGCACACTAATGGATAAATGTGCTTTGTTTGACACAAGATTTCCTATTACTCAGGATGACCTTAAACCCAATGTGTAATGGAGGATGACCATGAACTGCTGATCCCCTGGCTTCTACTTCCCAAGTTCGGGGAGTATAGACATTTGCCGCATGCCTGGCCTTACAACTGGTATTTGACTGGGGAGTGCAGGAAGGCTCTGCTCTCAACAGATTCTCTGTGCTCCAGTGTCTTCTAATGTGATCCATTTCAAGTGCCATATAATTATTGGTTCCTTCTTTCCTTCCTTCCTTCCTTCCTTCCTTCCTTCCTTCCTTCCTTCCTTCCTCCTTCCTGTCTTCCTGCCTTCCTGCCTTCATTTCTGTCTTCCTTCTTTCCTTCCTTCCTTCCTCTCTTTCCTTTTATGTTTTGGTGTTTTTGAGACAGGGTCTCTCTGTGTGGTCCTAGAACTCGTTATGTAGACCAGGCTAGCCTCAAATTCAAAGAGATTTTCCTGTCTCTGCATCTGAGTGCTGGGATTAAAGGTGTGTACCACCATGCCCATCCTTTCTATTTTTGCTTTAATTTGTAGTGATGACAAGTTGGGACACTGACTTTTGTGAACTTGCTGTTGTTTGATCTTCATCTCTGAGGACCTTGCCTACTTATCTTTGTCATTTTATATGGAATTTTGGGCATTTTTCTAATGTGTGGAAATGTCTTATATACTTTTTTTCTTTACCTCGTGTCAGATTTCGGCATGTTTTTCTGATGTATCATCTGTCCACTCAATGCCTTTCCTCAGCCACCTGTCTGCAAGGTATTTTTTTTCTGTGTGAACTGTATTAAGTTGAAATCTTTAATTTTGTTACCAAATTACTTGTTGTATCACCTATGGTTTCTGCTTTTCTGAGTTATGTTAAAATATTTCCTGCACCCTCCATCATAATGATATTTTGTTTTAATTTCTTATTTCTAGTTTAAAATTTATGATGTCTTTACTCTATGTATCCAATTAGAGTTCACTTAACCTAACTTAACTTTGTGAGTTAACCACAACGAAAGACAATTTACCCTTTTCTGCCTCCTAAAAATGCCTTTTATCTATTAAGAAATGAGGAAATTGGAGAAGTATAAACCATTTGCTTGAAGACAATAGCAAGTAAGCGAGCTGGGCTTGTCAGGGAATCTTCCACACCTCAGAATTTCCACGTGGTCTTTCCTTTCTCCCACATCAGTCCCCACTTGCGTGTTGATTTCCTTGCAGGCTGAGGCTGTGCACTGTCATGGCTTTGTGCACAGCATCACCAGGGACAAGGACAACAGTTGCAATTGTTCCCTGAGTAAGTGCTGGAGTTTCAGGGTCCCATTCTCTCACTCTGTGTCCTTTTCCCCTCTGTAGTTCACCATCAAAAGTTGTGGAATTGCCTTTTCATCCGTTCAGCTGACAGGCCTCTTTCCCAATGTTCTGCCATTTGATTAGATTGGCCTCAACATCTGAGGACTGGGTATGGTCCAGGGCTCACTGGTAGAGATTCGACACCATCATTTCACTTGGAGCAGGGGTCTTTTAGCGGCTCTCATGGATTAGGTCCAGTAACTAACAAGAACGGCAATGCAGGGTTTGAATCTGGGACACATTAAGGTAATTGTGTGGACATAACAGCTTTGGAGATGCGGATTTTCATGTCTGTCTTAATGCTGTATCCTTGCCATGTCCTGAGCAACAAGCTTGCTGATGATCTGCTCGCAAACTTAATGAGAGCTGCTGTTTCCTTATCCAACTGTGCATTGTTGGAATGAGCAGTATGGAGGAAATTCAGCTCCTAATGTTGGTTTTCTGCCATGGATGACAGTATTTGGATGCCTCTGTAAGTTTTCCAGGTGTTGGCCATGTCTGACCTAACTTTGTGCCAGCTCATAATGCAATGTGGCTCCAGTAGGGAAACTATCAAGCCATCTCTGAGTCAGTTTGCTCGTGTACTTCAGCCAACCATCGGCATTTGCCGGGAAGACTGCCTTAGAGTGATGCGCGACTATCTAATGGGAAAGAACAAAGCTGTCTCTGAGAACAGCGTTTAATTTTCATGATGATGCCTTGAGCTTTGATTGAGTTGCTAGTTGGGAGCAGTGCATGGAAAAAGAATCAAGCAAACAAAAGCATCCGATCAAGTCCATATGACTTTGTGTAATGATGGAATCCGGCTCCAAAAGCTTGGAGAAATGTTGATTCAGACTTAGATAGATGTCAGAGGATCAGGAGCAATTGGGGACTAATGAGATTTGTCTGACTAAGAAAGTCTGGAACTGGTTGTTGCAAAGGGAAGGTCATTCTTTTATGTGTGTATTTAGCACACACCTCTTTAAGGACACTGATATAGTTTAGAAGTTGATACAAAATGCATCAGAGAAATCCCATGGCAGTTTACTCCAGGCTTCTATGTTTATTATTTATAGGTACAACCAGACTGGAATTGTGAAAACTAGAAGTTAGAGGGGGTTACTCACCTAACAAAGAAAGTAGAGGAGTGGGTAATAACTCCACTCACTGAGTATGGAACTGAGAAGGGATACTGAATCCATGAGGCAGTGAAAAGAGTTTTGCTTAGTAGGAAATAGCTCTAAAGAGACTGAGAGATGGCTCAGCAGTTAAGAGCCCTTGTGACTCTTGCAGCAGGCTCAGGTTCAGTTGCCAGCACCTGCATAGTGACTCACAATCATCTGGAACAACAGTTCCAGGGGATCCAACAACCTCTTCTAACCTCTGCAGATACAAGACATACAAGTGGTACACTTACATGCATCCAGGCAAAACTCACATGCTCCAAAATAAAATAAATGCACCTAAATTTTTAATAAACAGTTTTAAGCCTTTGGGGAAGGAGATGCAATATGATACTCTATTTCTGACCAGATGAAGCGGTATCTTCTGGAACATGGTAGGACTACCTCACCCATCAACTCAGAATGTCTGTAGTTGCCTACGCAGACATGCACAAGATAGGCACGTTGACAATCCAGCTTTGATGGTGGAAGGCATTCGAAGTCCTCATCTCTAGCTGAGAAACTCCTGATGGCTGATGGTTGCTGGGGAAAAAAAAAATCACTTTTCTGTAGGGGCATGGTTCCTGGCATCTTGACCATGCTCCAAGTGGGTGTTCCCCACCCATGTGTGTATGATAATCACTAATTAGACTCAATGAGCTTTGTACATAAAGAAGATGTGAAGTTGGGAGGGCGTGTGGGGTAGATCCTGGAAGATTTGGAGGAGTGAGTAGTATATGTGTGTGAAATTCTCAAAGAATAAATAAAGATATATTAAAAGAGAAAAACATCATGTGCTTGTGTAAAAATGCCCTATTGATCTCCATTATTATGTATCATTAATACACTAATAAAGCATAAAAATGCTCATAGAAGGTAGAATCGAGAATAAAGCTTAGAAATACTGTTTATACCAAGCTTGGGTTTATCTTTGTTGCTATTTCAATCCTCACACTCCTAGAACAGAATTAGTTGTTGGGTTGGTCAAGGACCCCCCACCCCTGCCAAGGAACTTGTAAGAATGTATAAGTCCTAGGTTTAGAAAGCTAGATTTATAAAGCATTGAGCAAACTATATGCTTTTTAATCCTTCATCTAGTTAATTTTGCATAAGTATATTTTTGAATGACTTCCTCAGAGTACTTGGATACAGATTTCATAGAATAAATACTGTTATCACATCAACATGCACTATTTCCTTTCAAGAACTAAAGCCATCATCAAACCTCAGAGTTGAAAATGATACTTAAACCAAACATTTGAAACCACACGTTGAACAAAACACATTATACTTCACGTAGACCAACTATAATTATGAAAAACATAAGGTTTAACTCACAACTGCCATTGGTTTGAGGTGGTTTTACTCTTCTGTACTTTTCTGGGATGTTGTTTAGAGATGTTTTGATCCAGAAATATGACTTGGCTTTAGTGGTGAGGACTACAAGTTATGCGACTTACTAGTTGGATTCACATCTCGGCTTTATCATTTAATGGTGTTCTTGAGCAAATTTGACCATTCTTTGTCTCAGTTTCCTGAGGCATAATGACAGTACCTCTTGTAGGGATATGGTAACAATTAAATGAATTTCTGTAAACAGTGCACATGGAGAGGTGTCTGGCACAAAGTAACACCTGATCCTTACAGATTAACCCAATTGCTTTGTGAAATTTTCCCTAGTTACGAAAAGTAATAATAAAAGTTAAAAACTTAAAAACCAGTGCTTTCAAGACATGCAAAGTTTTTCTAACGTGGCAATTATATAGTTGTGGATTGCAACACTTCAGAATGGTTTAAAATGTCCAGTCAGGGAACTGTTTCTTGTCAATATCCCAACTGGAATTGGTAACACAACTCAGCATCCTGTTTTCTCCTCTTTACTCTCAAACTTAAGTAGCTCCAAGTCCACGGTAGGACTATGTTCCATCCATTTGTAAACTAATTCTAGAATTCAATCAACCGGGAATACTAAGTATCCATAGGAGCTTAGAGGGAAATATCTCCTGGGATCAATTCTGGCCTGATGATTACTGTTCTCAAGCAGGTTTATAATTAGGAGCAAAAGGAAAGGCTCTGTGGCTCTACCCATGTGTTACTGCTCAGCCTAATGTGCCTCAGTGTAGTCGAGGCAGCCCATGGGAGAGGATGGATTTCGAGGTGTGTGGACCTCTGGTTGGTTGGAGTAATGTAAGAAGATCACGTACTGTCCTGATGGACGTTGAGCTCTGTGAGATGGTTGGTCTGTGCAGTGGGGAGAGGGAGTACCTCACGGTTCAGCTGTGCTTGCTATAATCAGTCTCTTGATCCCTGGAGGTGAGAGTTCGGTCTTAGCATCACACAAAACCGATCTCAAAGTAAGAAAAATGTTTCATTGAAAGCTTCAGCGATTCACATGAAATTCATCAGTTATGGTGAATTGGATACACATCTCTCTACCAATTTTGGTTTTGGTAGACATATACAATTCTAGTTTCTCGAGTTGTTTGGATTTTCACTGGAGCTCAAGAAGACACTGCAATAGATTATAGAACTCCTGTGATTCATATAATCTCTGAGAAAAGAGTAACACATGTCTGAGTACCACAGATAATGTCAAATATTATTTTTAGTTTTCCAGAAAAGTCCTTTCTCTCCTGCACTTTTATTTATAATATATGTGTCCCTTCCTTTTGGATAAATGTTTTTGAAAGGTCTCCCAGTCTTTGCAAGCCTTCTTTCATGATACAAGATAATGTCATTCTCTGTCTTATATTCTTATTAAAAATTTTACATATTGAAAATATGCAGAAGTTATTTCCCCTGCTAGTTAATACAAGTAGCAAAAACTGACTGGAATGTGTGAGTCAGGGATGATTGGAACTAGAGAAACATTCAAAAACATCTTTGAGGTGTAACATCCTTAAGTCAAATATGCTATTATTATTATTATTATTTTATTTTTATTACACTCCAAATAACATTGGAATGACAATAAAGTCTTTGTAAGCAGTTAGTAGCTGAAGTAACTTACATTAGGAAAAAAATCCATCTTCTCCATATATTATTAAATTTGTCAGTAAAAAAATTAATTAACAATGTTTTAATCTGAGAATTAGTAAAGAGTAATGGCCATAGCTAATTCCTTTATAGATCCACTCTCATCCCCCCTTTTTCTCTTACCCCTACTCTCAGCCACTCACATATATTGGACCACATGCTATAGGCCCGGTAAGTTGATGGAATTACATTTATTCTTGCAGCTTTTCATTAACTAGCTAATGTAGAAGAGGAAGAAAAATAAAGTCAAACATTTACACAAAATTATTTTTAGACGGAGAACAATTTAGTCACAGCCGTTAAAGTATTTTATAATTTGCTAAGTTTAATCTCCAGTCACAAGGTTCTCATTCCTTCCCAGTGAGAACCTACTTAGGCAAAAAAGGTAACTAAAGGCAGAATTTACACAATCACTTGGTTTGTTCTTTTTTACAAAAGGCCAAGGACTTGACACCCCATGGAAGATCCTTTTTTTTTCCCCCTGGGAATAAAAAGATAGAACTATTTAGAAAGGGATCCCTCACTCCGATGTCATGAGCTATCGTGGTCCAGGGGTTCTGACCTTCATTTGAACTCATCGAGAGCATCACATCATGTTTTCAACCTCCAATTTAAACAGGAAGTTAATTTGGGGGAAGGGGTACTGAGAAGATTATTTGGTTCTTTTTTTTTTTTTAAAGAAAAGTCTTTTGTGAATCAACATTTCAACATCTTGGACGTTCTTAATTAATCCCATTACGTAATGGCAGAGGGTAAGTTATTTTTACAGGGCTTTTAACTAGTTACTGATGTAATTTGTTATGCATTGTTTACTAGTCTGTCCCTACATTACCCTCATCTTTGAAGTCTTCTTCAAATAATAGAAGAACTTTGACCTTATGCTGCAAACGGGACAGCTGCCAACTCTGTTATTGCTTAATCTGCTATTTTCAATCCATATTTCATATATGTTATGTAGAGGTAAATTATAAATACATAAAGGATTTAAAATAGACTTGTGCTCAAGTGATCCTTTTCATTTTTGGAAAGACAAGCGAGTTTATAATTTTACTATCGTTTTCAAAATATGAAACCTAAATTCCAAGGCTTTATATTCTTAGAATCCCATCCATATCCAGAAAACATTTACTTGATGTTTTTGTAAATGAGTTCAAGATTATTAGCTGACTCTAGAGAAGGGATTAATTCATGGGGTTCAGGATGATTATGGGGTGTCAGAGAATGAGTGAGCCTTGTCTCTGTATTCAGTGCCATGACGTCATGTTAACTGTCCGCCTCTTCTGCTTTTCATCCCGTGCTGTGCTGCCACTGGGCCTTTGTCCTTTTTTTGTTCCTGCTGTAATGAGATACCTAAGACTAACTTTATTTTTTTTTTTTAAAAAAAAAAGGGTTTTATTTCCTCACAGCTTTAACGGGAAAGGTCCAAGATCAGTCCCTGTCATTCGTTTGGTTTCTGGTGTGATGGTGTGCAGTAGGAGCCCAGGGAGGCAGAAAACAGCACTATCATAGTCAGAGGGCAGATTAGAGGCTAAGCCTACTCTTACAACAGCTTGTTCGGTGAGATCTTACGGGTCTCACAAGGGATCTGTCCATCCCTTCTGAGAGCAGCTCTACCAATAATCCAGCTCCCCACCCCACTAGACCTCAACTATTAAAATCCCTTTAGCACTCCACATGGTCATACTGGAGACCAAGCCTCCCACACATGAACTCTAGGGGACGTGAAGAAATCCTGCCCCGGCTTTATCACAGCGTCAGTAGCAATAAGTGTAGGTTGGGTCATGCATGGTTATAATCACATCCTCTCATGAGCAAGCAGGTTTCCGGTCAAGTCACATGGCTAAGGTGTAGCTATCTTAGAAAGGAGGGAGGGATTTTTATATGTGTCTAGATTTTACCTGTAGAGTCACAGAGCTTGCTATGACGCATGTGCACACACGTGTAAGAAGTGTAGGGCAGCAGGAGTAATTGAGGACAGATCACTAACCAGTTTCCTAGAAACATGATCACCTTTTCTTGCACATTCTCCTAAAAACGAGCTGCCACCCACCATATATCATACCATACTTTTGAACCTCTATAACCATGACACAAATGAAGATCTCTTCTTTCTAAAGTAGCCTGACTTGGTTAATTTTGTTATATCAATGAAAAAATGAACTAACTGAATATCTTTTCCAAACCTAGCTGGGACATAGTGTATTGGTTCAGCAGCTGGCAGGAAGGCAAATCTGCGAACAGATGGTAGGTGTGATAAAGACTGAATTATGGAGTGACACTTCCAGGAACCTAAGTGGGTCTGCATGGGAGTCTGTGTGTCCAGAGAAGTGAGACACTAAACAGTAAATATCACAACTTGTCGTGATAGAATAGCTGCAGTAAAAATATTTTTTACAGTTTAGTATTCTTAAGGGATGTTTTTTTCCTTGACATTTGAGCAAAACACCCCACACACTCTTTGTTCTGATCCCAGCAAACAATGTTGTGGGCGCCAACCTTTTAATAGATAAAGTGGCTCTGCTTTTGGGTGATTCTATTTGGAAACTCTACAGAGAAGGAGATTCTCAGATGGATAACATCGCTTACTCATGCTGATACCCAGTGCAGACAGCAGGGGCTTTCTCAGAGAGGTGGGCCCAAGCTTTTCGAGCCCTGCTAGTAATGCACATTGAACGTTGACTGTCTTCTCAGTTCTTCCATAGCACAGGGGCCAGGACACAAGGAGATATTTGGAAATGTTTCTTGCTGCAATGGATTCTCACCCAGTTCCTCTGTAAGGTGTCGACTCTGGCTGACAGCTTGATCATTGTCCAAGAACCTTGAATTGAAACGGCAGTTTGACATTTCCAGTTGGTGCCCCCCGAGACAGAGGTGTTTTCCTTTTCCTCTAAAGTCTCAGACCATTGGAACTGATTTTGGATCTGACATGTCCACTACCTGCCTCCAGAATGAACCAGCCTGCGCCCAGCCCCATATGTATCCTCATTCCTGCGTTTATTTTTAATCTTGCTTCGATGTACTCCCAACAAGACTGTGCTCCAGAGTTGTGTCCCAACAGTGGTTTTTATTTGAATTGTTGTTGGAAGCACTGTATTGGAAATTAGACACTATTAGTGCATCGTTCCAGCGGATTTATCCACCCCTCCGTGGATGGCAGCACAGTGTGGCTACAGCTTGACGTTCTGGATGCCAGCTCCAGATCAGAAGCACTTTCCTTAGCAGGTCTGATGACCCGGATGTCACCACACCAGCATTAGTGCCTTGTGGCTCTAGGCTCCCTGTGGTTCACAAAATGGGAGAAGATGAGAGAGGAAATGATTCTGGGTCTTCTTGTCTAAAATAGTTTCGGGCTCTCTCTCTCTCTCTCTCTTTTTTTTAAATAAGAAATTCAAATAGACCCCAGACCTCTTCTTCCCATAGAACACACTGCTCTGATATTTATAATATTCATGCGAGACTTTTGAGGCTTTCAGAAAATACTTAAGATGTCTTTGAAGTTGTGAAATTTTTTAGAAAAAGTAAACAATCATGTAATTTCTTGAAATGCTTAAAGAGCCTTAAGATACTTTAAAAGCAATTCTCCAGCACACACTACCAAGGTACATTTGTATGTGTTTTAATGACCTTCACCTAGTGCCCAGGAGAGTGGTTGTCAGATAAATCATTATATAAATTTTTAGGTGCTGTCTGGAATGGAGCAGAGGTAGCATCTCAGGATAGTGCAGTCGTCCGAATAACTAGCTGAACTTTTTTTGCTATTCAAAAAGGTTTAAGACAATCAAGCCTCACAGGTAAAGAAAGGCATTATTAATTCTGTCCTTCAATGTTGATATTCACTGCGGTCATGGGAAAGCCATGCAGGTTTGTGTTCAGTTCTCTGTACTTTCTATTCAATAATTAAGAGTAGCATACTTCTACATACATGCTTCTGGAGGGATAGCCTGAGGCGCTTTTGAGATGGTCTCACCAGCAACCTATGTTTCTACCCCTCATTTGGTAGATACCTTGTCAAGTTTTTCAAGGTTAGAAAATAATTAAGAAATTGTGCAAATGACCAGGGAGCAGGCACATTCTGGAGTGCCCCCACCTCTTCAGTCCCCATGCCAGTCACATCCTTGTTCCTTCCTCACTAAGATGTCATCTGTGAGTTTACCTGGTCCCCTGGTTCCCTCATACACCGTAGACAGTAGACTGTGCTTTACACAGTTCCATATGTTGTGGTAACCCTAACCATAAAACAATTTTTGTTGCTACTTTATAATGGTAATTTTGCTACTGTTGTGCATTGTATTGTAAATATCTGAGCTGCAGGATATCTGATATGTGTCCTCTGTGAAAGTTTTTTTTGTTGTTGTTTTTTTGTTTTTTTTTTTTTTTGTTTTTTTTTTTTTTTTTTCGAGACAGGGTTTCCCTGTAGTTTCTAGAGCCTGTCCTGGAACTAGCTCTTGTAGACCAGGCTGGCCTCGAACTCAGAGATCCGCCTGTCTCTGCCTCCCGAGTGCTGGGATTAAAGGCGTGTGCCTCCACCGCCTGGCTTGTGAAGGGGTTTTTTGACCCCTCAAGAGCTCTACAGCCACAGGTTGAGAATCACTGCTGTAGACACTCAGTCCCGTTTACCAAGTGCACAGGTAGTAATTGCATTCCCACTTCTCCTACGATGTATCTTTGAGACAGCTCAGCTCACTTCCTCCTGGATTTTGCTTCTCAAGAAGCCCTGTGATGCCTGACTTCCTGTTTCAGCAGGCGATGACATTACCGGCTAGATAGAGCAGTCTGTCCCCAGCACACAGCTGCTCAGTGGTGACCTGTGTTGACACCTTGTCCTGACTATGGCTGAAGTTCACACTTTTTCAACAGCTCAGCTGGAGCAGTGGAGAAGCCTTGGGAAAGGGCCATCTGATTTATGGTTTCCATTTTCTCCCTATTTCAAAACCTAGCACAAACAAGTTGTGGTCACATTAAATGGCACCCACACAGCGGGTGGCACATTCCGTATTTACATGCCACCACAATGTGGGAGTCATTATTTCAGGTTAGCCAAATGCTGTGTATGGCGGCACCACATGGCACCATTTGCTCATTTCTGTGTGGCCTGGATGATGATTAAATGTACATAAGCTTTCTGGTTTCATTGTTCACGGTGCCTGCTGGGATTTTTTTGGTTATTTTTATTTTTTATTATTAAATCAAACTTAAAAATTTTACTACTTGAAAAGAAGATGGATTTTTCAAGTTTGGAATCCCTAAACAGTGAGCTTCCTAGCTGCCTAAATTACAAGGGAGAAGTAGCAGAAGAATTTGATCCAATGTAAACCCAATGTGATTATCTTTAAGTTTTAGAGAGACATATATAATATATAATATATATATATATATATATATATATTAGATTTATGATAAAAGTTTAAGAGGAAAAGAGAGAAGAAAAAAAACAGAGCTCTTATGTAGCAGGAAGAGTCCTGAAGATAAAGAAGTCCCAATATGATATTTTAAAGTAGATAGTCTAAACCAACCTCTTGTCCTTTGAGAAGTATGCAGTTTGGGATATTAACAACCAGGCCTAATAGGTTTTTGAAAAACTTACCTAATGCTTTAAACCTCTTTAGAGAAGACACTATTTATTCTGACTATGAAAAAAAAATGGATGGCAGCTGGGTGTTTCTTCTTGCTTTAGCCTGGGCTCTCTGACTTTTCCACATAAAGACTTCAGACTGTCATCTGCAAATTCGCTGGGCCACACTCCTAACCACCCTGGGAATGTACCTGCTGCAGATTGGCCAACACAAAAACTACTTCCTTCTTAGGGGTTTCTTTTCTCCTCTTTTAATAGTAAAATGGTTACTCTTTTGCCAGCCCAAATCCTACCATGAAGAAGCATCTCCTTTGACTATTGTAAATTTGTTTATAAAAATCAAATTATATCACTTCTCCCCTTCCCTTTCCCCTTCCAGCCCCTCTCATATGGCCACTTCACTCCCTCTCAAACGGGCAGCCTCCTTTTCTTTGATTACTATTGTGAAAGATACATAAATGTATCAATATTTAAACAAACTTACTGAGTCTATTTGAGTTGCTTGGGTATATATCATTTCAAAGCTGACCACATTGTGTTAGATTCTCCATTAGGGGGATCATGTTTGAGAAAGACTAATTCTGCCTCTCTCAGTAGTTTTTAGTTCCTTTCAATTCTTTGGTTGGTGGTGGGGCCTTGGAGGATATCACCCTTCCTATTTAGTATATCAATGGTAGTTGTCATTGTTCAGGTCTTGCTTAGGCAGCCATATTGTTGGAGTATCATGGGTGAAGCTTCCCTGTCATTTCAAGAAGGCACTATCTCACAGTAGAGAAGGACTTTTTTTGGGGGGGGGGGGCGTCAGAGGATTTTCCAGAACCCTTGAAGACGTCAAAAGCACTGTTTACTTATCTAAGGCTCAAGGTGAACTACGAAATGGCATTTGTATGTGGCCCAAGCCCTTCCTCTCAGATCCTTTTTGCCATTTATAGGTGGCTTATAGCACCTGGCAGGATTTAAATGCTGTGGGACCAGTAATGGTCCTGTATTGTTTGGAGAACAATGACAAAAGAGCTTACACATGCTCAGTGTATACACAAAGTTTTCATATCAAATATTTTTCATCCTCAGTGGATCAAATCCATGGACACGTAGAGTGCTAGTTGTCTACCTTTCCCTTACTACCTTCCATGTTTACGGGTGTTGGTTGAATTATACATAATGAAAAAAGAATACTCAGTTCATCCAATCAAATTCTGACTTGAAAAGGGAGGGATGGTTCCTTCTCACCATTTGGTAATTAGACATAACATCCTCCCTGGAGGTGCTAAATTCCAAATGCCATGGCTTCCAGGATGGACTAGCTGCTACAGCTAAGTCTTGGGAGGTGAGGCTCCTTCTTAGGGACTTGGGAATTATAAAGAAAGAACTTACAAGAAGAGACGTTAACCGGCAGTGGCAATATAAGCAAACAATACTTGTCTGTTAATCCTGTACAATTAACACTGATGAAGGGGAAAATACAGTTTTCAGGACTCCAGTGTGATCATAACATATCCCAGGAAATCATGTCGGATTTAATCGCAGGTGTGAAATTAACCAATGCTATTTTCATAAACGCTATAATTAACCCAGATTTCCAGTAAGAGGTCTTTAAGGTTCTAGAGAATTCTCTGTAGTCATCTTTCCTTATGTATTTACTTCTGAAAGGGTGGGCATACCCCTGAGCAGATTTTTCTCTCTGAGGTTTGACCTAGCCCTTGTTCTAATCAAAGTGGTGCCCACCAGATCCGTGCTTGCTTATCCAAGGCTGTTGCCCTTTCGTATGTGTGCTTCAGAAGGAGTGGTGCAGGTTTGGGGAATGTTTAATTTTGCTTCCAGGAAAAGAATTGTCTATATTTAGTTTTCTTGTATTTGCTACCTAAGAATGCAGAATTTATTATTATGTGCTTAAAGCAATCATTTAACACTGACATTTTAAGTATGACAATAATCCAAGTAATTGTCACCCATTCAGTTAACTGAAAACATCTTCACTTCCTGAGAGGAGTAATTATAATAGACTGTTACTGTCTTTTAATTGTAGACATGTTTGTTTTTGTGTTTATTTTGGTTGAGGCTGTCTTCAAGGACATCCCTTGTCTCCAGCTTGGCAATCTGCCCTTTCTTGTTCTCTGATTCTTTCTGACAAATAAATTAAAACACGGTGGCAACAATTTCGAAGTGAGAAATGATTTTTATGTTTTATAGGCCTCACTAGTGCCTAAAATAGGAACTGTTATGATTCCAGAATATGAACTGTTTTAGTTATTGTTTTGTTATTGTTACAATTATTAAAATACATTATTTAGTTAATTATTTCACATGTATGTTTTCACGACTGTGGGTGTATACAGGCCACACTGCACACGTAGAGGTCAGAGGACAGCTTTGTTTGTCTATTTACCTTGCTCTTGTTTTAGACAGGATCTCTTGTTTGCAACTGCATATACCAGGTTAAACTGGTCCATGAGTTTCTGGAGACTCCCCTTTGTCTATCTCCTGTCATCCTGTAATTACATACATGCACACTACTATGTCTAACTTATGCATGTGTTTCAGGGATTTGAGCTCAATAGGTTTGCATGGTGACACTTCAGCCATCTCTCCATCACCTCCCTTTTTGAAATAGAATCCTATGCAGCCAAGCCTGGTCTTGAACTCCCTATGTAGCTGAGAGTGACCTTCAACTTTGGATCCTCTTGCCTCCACTTCTTAAGTGTTAGTAATAAAGCTCGCCACTCATCTAGATTATGAATTATTTTAAAAACAATGTGTGATCAGGAACTGGAGAGATGGCACAACAGTTAAGACATATACTACTTTGGAGGAGGACCAGAGTTAAGTTCCCAAATACCCATACTGAGTGACTCATAACCTCTTCAGTTTCAGGGATCCAACATCCTCTTCTGGCCTTTGTAGGTCCATGTACTTTCATGGACAAAACAGCACACATACACACAGACACGCACACATACACACTCAATTAAAAATACAGCAAATCTTTAAAAAATAAAAAAAGACTATAAAAATAAGACTTGAAGGGTTGATTCAGATATACCCAAAGATTCTAAATGATGAGGTTTAGATATTTCAGGCCCTATTGTTCTAGGAACCTCCACTAACAGGGAAATGAAATGTTGCTCTTTTGGTTTTGTAAGACATTTGGGCTCAAATGTCCAGGGTAAATTTCAATCATAAGGATGTTTGATTGTGGCTTACTTTGTACAATATAATTATTTTAGTGTTCCATCACGTGGAAATCTTAATTCAGAAAATTTTCATTTTCTAATTTAGTGCTGTGTATTTTCCTTCTGAGCTCCTCTATACGTCACCCACTTGGCCGTACTTTTTATTCTTGTGTCTGCTTAATACACTGTGCTACTAAGTTACCCACTGAGTGAGTTGTGTGTGTAATTTTCTTTTGTATTATTTTTTATCATGTTGATTCTGGTCACTAATATTTTAAGGAGAAGAACACGAAATGAACATTCCATAGAACACATTTCTTCACTGTGATTCTAAGTGCATTGTCCATAATCACCTTCCAGCCACGTATAGCCATGGTACTGTGACTTGTTTATGAGCATGGATAGACATGCATCCACATGCATATATAAGCAACATGTGTGCATATATACGCCTACATCAGTTTTGTTGAGAAGAGGATTTTGTTGGGAAATCTCCCAGCCACCTCTTTAAATAGTACTTACTGTTTATGGTGTGTGCACAGTCTACTTAATAATCATCTTGCTACCCACAAAATATACAGCAACAACCCTAACATTTAAATAAACCAGTATTTCAATTATTCTTTCACCTCTGCATCATCACAGGCATCTCTGCCACACCCTGCTGAAAAGTGCCGTTTACACATTCTATCTCTTTTTGTTCTTTAGATAATTTCATGTGTGTGTGTGTGTGTGTGATACTTTCATTAATGTTACTCCTACCTTTTCTTATCTCCTTCCCCCCTTGTAACTCAACTCCACAAATCCCTTTCTTACACTTATGTCTTTTTGCATTATATTTTTGGCCCACTGAGTTTGCACAGGACTTTCTGTATGACCAGGGTACTACTCATCACTGGAGCACGGTGAATACATCTGTGGCTATACAGCTGAGGACCACGTCAGACGCTTTCTCTATTCTCTTTATCTCACATGGAAATGGAGCTGGTTCTGTCTTGTTCAGCTCTCTTCAGGCTGGGAAGACTTGCCTGCTCACATGGCAGCCCCCATGTGCCTCATACATTTCTCATAGCACTTAGTTTCCTGACGTCATCTTATTTCACATAAAGATTTACAAAAATGAAGCAAAACATGTTTTACAAGCAAAATGTGCAGATGTCCAGCTCATCAGTTAGATACATATAATCCAATTTTATTATCATTATCATTATATTCTTATTATATACATATCATCTGATGGGCTGGAGATGTGCATATACCCAGGATAAATACTAGGGAACCATATCTTTTTTTAGATGGTCTTCATTTTTTAAGAGAGTTGCATGAAGAGAAAAATGAGCAGCTCTGTTATTTAGCATGGATGGTCCTGCATTTCTCTCTGGGCTTATACTCATGTCAGGGAGGAGGGCCTTTTTGAGCAGCTGATGGAAGACAAATGGACAAAGGCCCTAGTAGCTGGTGCCCCACAGGAAGCACCCCACTGACTAACTTTCTATGGGTACCACTATGCATTGCATTTCCACTGAAAGCAGAAGGTGGCCATAAAATGTGGGGGCTCATGGTAGATACAAACAACCTGGCTGCCTCCAAAGGAGCCCCAAAGAGAAAAGATGTTGTATAAGAAATTTGGGAAACTAAAATGTAGGTCTACTTTTAGGAAATCAAAGCATAAATGCATTTGTAAAAGAGCCTCTTATCTATCAGAGAAAAGTTCCAAGACTCTTCTTGGTGGACCTTTGAAACCCAAGATATCACAATAATAATAGAACATAAAAATAATGGTGTACGGGAATAAAATCATCAACACCGTTACTATTGTACTTTTGGGCCATTATTCCAGAAATCAAGGTCACCTGAACAAAAGCACTGAGACAATGTTAGGGTCTGGTAACTGGGACAGCTCCCTAATGACTAGCAGGAAGTGACTTACCCAGTCTGGACATGCTGGATGCAGGTGTGATTGTCACCCCCTGTGAGCAGCATCATGAAGGATAGTTTCATGCTTCTCACTGTTATTCACAATTTAAAACTTACGGATGGTTTGTTTCTGGAATTTCCCATTCATTTATTTATTTACTTATTTTTTCCCCATGACAGACTGTGGGTAAACGAAACCATAATGAAAGATTATGGATAAAAAGGAGCTGCAATGTTGCCTGAAGAAAGAAATGGTGAAAGGCAACCACCCTGAGAGAGGCAAAACTGACAAAATTACTATTTAATAGAAATCCACTCTCTGTCATTAATACTAGCTCCCTAGATCCAAAGACCAAATAGATACATGGGCACAGGTGGGGTTTCTACCCAGGCTTAACAATGCAGGCTGCCATTCATTAACATCTACGTTATCTACTGCTGCCAAATGTCTTAGCCACTACCCCAGATTAACCCAGATAACCACGGCCTCAGATTAAGTATCACACCTCAAGACCAGCCAGAACCTTGCTTCACTACCCTAGAGCTCCCAGACCTTGGAAGGAGCAGCAAGCAGTTCAGCTTAACTAAGATGAACACATATTCCAGATCCAGCTTTGCATTTAATACCAACATGGCAACAACGGTCAGGATCATTATCTGAAAATTTATAGTGTTTGATGCATTAACTCACAAACTGTGCACCATGGCCTCAGAAAGAAGAAGGGGCTTAAGGGGCCAGAAAGGAGATACAGCTGTGCACAGGAAACCCACCCCTCCTGACCATTTCCTATCCCACAGAGCTTCTGGCCCAAGACACTGACCAAAGGACCTCTTAGTAAGGAATCTGGTGTCAGCTTCAAATGTGGCCTAGAACGATAGGGAACACCTAAGAAAGCAGCTGCAGGAGGACAAGGGATGGGCATCCCCAGTACACAGTCTCCTAGTGACCCATTTGGGTTTCCTTGCTCAAAAACTAGATTTGTAATTATATAACCGCAAATCTGTGTAATTCTGGAGGCCCCTATTTCCAGAAGAAAAATAATCTTCCTCTGAGGACCCCAGACTCAGGGCACTGAGCTCTGAGACACACCCACTGTAAGGTCACATCAACCTTCTGGGCCAAAACTTACTTTTACAATACTTACACAGTTGTGATTTTAAAAGTTCTGTTTTCAGTGCTTGAGTTCAAAGCCAGAGTATACATGGTACATACCTGGCCACTGAACTACATCCCCAGCCCTATAAACTTTTCATAAAAGTATTTAGGAAAGACCTTTGTAAAAATGCAATACTTCGAATATGCCAAACTACTTGTATGTGAATGTTTTAAGGGGATCTATCTATCTATCTATCTATCTATCTATCTATCTATCTATCTATCTATCTATCTATCTCCCTCCCTGCCTCCCTCCCTACCGACCTACCTACCTATTCATTTATCTATTTATTTTGATTGAAGAAAGTAAAAGCTTCCTAAAAACCCCCAGAGGAAGATTTTTTAGGAGAGGTATTTCTCATCACCTAGCTTTGCCCTCTTTCTTATCATTGCTGACATTCTATTTTAGGTCCAGCAGAAGCAGGATCTGTGGTTTCTTTGGAAGTGTGGCTTAAAGGTTAGGCTTGTTGACCCAGGCCAAAGGGCTGGTCGAATCATGGGAAGTGATTGGCCTGGCACATCTCGAAGAAGGCGGCTGTTTGATTGTGTGCCTCTGTAGGTATTTATTGACATAAAGACTCAAAAATTACTCAGAGCAAATTTAATTAGCTCTTTAATTTCTAGATTTCCTCAGAGCCATCAACACAAATTACTTTATATAATAGGTGACTAAATAAAACAACGCGGGATTATATTGGAAAGACAAAGAATTAATATTTTGTATTCTGTGTTTGTTGCACTGAATTATGAAGGTTTATTTTCTTCTAGTTTAGGACCTTATTTGGGAATTTTAAAAGGAGACACAAATGAATAGTTATTAAAATTTCTCTTGACATAGTAGGAAGGATTTAGGTATTATTTAGACAGGACACTTGTCAATAAGGAGAGTCAAGAGTACAATTTGAGCTACTTGCACTATTATTTAATGAGACTATATCATTGTTGTTATTTAGAAAAAGCTGCTAAAATAATTCTATTGACTAATATGAGCTGACCAGCTAGCACAGATAATCACTGCTAATAACCTGGCACATGTCTTGTTTTCAGTCTCTCCATGCTCCACAGAAACAAGCAGTTGTCTCGCAGGTCTTTTTCAGATGTTGAACAGATCATTCAGGGGTACAGAACGAGTCTAGGATGGAATTGAAGACGGAGAAAATGCCATCTGATTCGAAAATTCAAACTTTTAAAATTATAGAAGAGATTTTCTTTTTCTGGTGCTGTATTTAGATATCAAATATAGCTGCATGTATTCTCTGTCTATGTAAGGAAAGCTCATTCCTGATGCATTTTTAAGTCACATCATCTGGGTTCATTGCTCTAGCTCTGCCTTTCTGAGTAGATCTCTGAGTTACCTCGAATGATGACTCTCAACATTGAGTTAAGATTTGTTCTAGCTGAGCTTTTTCGTCTAAGATGAGCTCTATCTGTGTTAGACATTTCTGTTGAGCTGGGAGGATATGAGGCACAGTGTATTTACCATGTGCCTACAGTTTGCTAGACAATTAAACTTAATCCCCCAGATTTGACTGTTACTGCATGCTTAAAGCCTGGTGACATGGATCAGTAGGCATGTGTGTCCAAGCCTGAGGATCTGAGTTTGATCCCCAGGTCCTGCATTGTGGGAGGAGAGATCTGACTCCCATAGTTTGTCCTCTGAGCACAATGTCAATGCCTATGTGCACACAGGGTACACATACACACGTGTGAAAATCGTTTTCCAATCTTTATTTAAAGTCATATACCCATCGTGTGTATAGTTGGCCCTGTCCCTTCTCCCACTTTCAATATATCGACTATTTCCTGTGATTTGGAGATACATTTCTGGATTTTTTTTTTTAAAGTATAATATGTGTTCATCTAACAAAGGTGACCTTTGCTTCTAGGAAAGGTAGAAAAAAGATTACAGCATTCTACTGATTGCTTGTGATTGTAGATGTCTGAGCATTTCTGCCACACCTGAGATGCCTAGATAGAGAACTCAAATCTGATTCTGGAGCTTGGAATAATGTTCCATATCTAGTTGGTGCTCCCGTATGTTTATATCGGGAGAGATCCTTCTTTCAAAACGGCACATCGCTTTCTACCACCCTAACTCACTTTCTTCTTCAGTCCTCGTAACTACAAAGAGAGGAGCCGCGAAATTGCCTATCAACTGCCTATCATGGGACGCATGTGGGATCCACAGACTAGATAGCTCACAAACCAGTTCAAAACTCTTTTGAATGAAAGTACTGAGAAGATTCAGGGCTCAGAATGGGCCCTTAGCTCCTAGCCCAGAGGGACTCATCTCTATCCTTAGCTTAGGAGCCTCGCACATCCAGGGAAGCCCCTGCTGGCTTCTGCGTCTGCTTATGGGAGCTTTGCTCAGCTTTGCTTTGCTTTGCTTTTCCTGTACTGTTTTGCTAATGCATTGTCAGGCTGCTCATCAACATAATTGTTTTCAGAGCTAACGGCTTTTATATCATTGCTCAAATTATTAATAAAACTTCCATTATGCATGAAGTATTTAGCCAGTTTCTCTTATGAAGTACTTTGTAAACACTGTAACTAATTAGGCCAGGAAAAGCACAGGAAGGTAAATGCGCCTCTTCCTACTCACAGATGGCAAAACGCTAAGTGAATTAGGAGGACCAGGAGGTAAGTTATAGGAGGAGCTGCAAACCCCGCAGCTCTCAGCCTCCAGCTCAGGTGTCACTGTTGAGTCAGGAACAAACACTGACCATAGTTCCCAGACATCTTAGATGCTGTGAAGCGCTGGATCCACCCATCTCCGTCTCTGGGAGATATATTTCTCACGGAGAAATAAGGGAATCCTGCTATTGTATCAGTATTAATGATCACAGAGGGCTAGAGAAAATGTTATTCGTAGATGCCAAAGCTAACCTTCTAAAACCGAGTCATGGTGTACTGAGGGAAAGATGCATTGTTTGCAGAAATGCAATGCAGGTTTAAGTCACCTTGGGTGTAAGTGCTGCTATTGTTTGGAGGTTGGAGCTCAATTTTCTTTTCCTGTCACTGTCCCTGTCCGGCTCCAAAGCTTCCCACTCACATTCAGAAGCTGTCATTGGAAATAACAGCCTTAAGAGTTTGGAAGTCTCCTTGGACTCCTTCCATAGACTTCAATTCCTGTGTTCTCATTAGAACATTCATACTTTTGTGCCTCAGTGGGAAAGATCAATTATTTCAATGTCAGTGGTGGTAATATTACCCCTAAGATTTAGCAATTTTCAAAGATCTTTTAACTTAATTAGAAGCATTTGTTGTAAATTGAATTAAACCTGTTAAAAGTGCAATGTGTTATATTAAATGCATAATATCCAAATTGGCCAAGGAGGCACATTTTTAAGGAGAACGTTCCAGTTTTTTTTAAAATGTGCACATTGCAATGAGCAGGAATGTGTCCCTTCCATCAGTTTGCTGAAAATTGAAAGAGTAGGTAAAGATTTTTATCTCAGGATATTTAGGTGGATGTGTTTGTATTGACAGACACCTTTGTATAAAACATGCATATTTCATACAAAGGCTTGAAATAAGTAAGATAAAGCAGGGAGGATACAAACATTACAATAGCTTAAAGATAAAGCTGAAGCCATAGGTGATTAATATATTAGCATTAACACAATGCTTAGTACATAATTGTAATTTCGTAATTTTTGACAAATACCTCCTTTTTCCAAAGATGAACCTTCTTAACATCACATATTTTCCCTCATCTCTAAACACGTGAACACTGTGACCTGGCCCAGGGAATGCCAACAAGTCAAAATGGTTAATGACGCGCTGCATGGGTTCACCAGGCTTTCCGTAACTGACCTTTAGAAAATTCTCAAGGTAGTTTTCAAATGTCTTAGGCACTTGGCAAAGATGAGGAGAGGGGCTAGGCTATTCGTATATTGCAAAGGGTATGGTCCACGATAGGCCAGCTCATGGAGGCAGAGCTTTATGTGGCCTGAAAACACGTGGAAAACCACTTGATTTTAAAACTCTGCTCAGGTGATGGGGTTGGGGGAAGGGTGGCCTAGAATCTTGTGAGAACAGATGGACTCGCTTGCTCTTTCAGGTCAGGTTTTAAAAAGCTTCAGAGCTTTGAGAATATAAAAGCTCTTGGACATTCCAAGGAGCTTGGGTTCAAACCTCTCAGAGATACTAAAGCCCTCAAGTGCTCAGGTCCCTAATAGACTATATCCTGCTGAGTGCATAGAGCTTACCCACATCCTCACTCCCTTTGCATGCTTACATCATCTCCAGATCATTCAGGACATCTGATGCTACTTAAATCTGTGTCAATAATTATCAGTCACGCTGCTTAGGGACCAGTGGCAAGGAAAACACTGGCACATGCTCAGGACAAATGTAACTCTTATTTTGCTTATTATTTCTTTCTTTCTTTATTTTTGTTTTTGTTTTTTTGGTTTTTTTTGAGACAGGGTTTCTCTGTAGCTTTGGGGTCTGTCCTGGACCTAGCTCTTGCAGACCAAGCTGGCCTCGAACTCACAGAGATCCGCCTGCCTTTGCCTCCCGAGTGATGGGATTAAAGGTGTGTGCCACCACCGCCCCACTCAAATGCAAGTCTTAAAAGGGTTTTAACTTTTTGAGAATTCCATACATGAGTATTGTATTCACATGGTTTTCAACCCTCTTTCTCTCCATTCCATCTCCTTCTGGGTCACCTCTTCAACCCCTCTCAAATTTACCGATTAATGCATGACCTCATCCTTATTTATACCAACTCCTCCTTCCTCTCGATAGCGCACATTGCACCTTCCAGCACTAGGAAAGCTAGTCCTGAGAGAGGAGGAGTCCAGATTAGTTCAGTTTGATTCCTTCAAGTCCTGTGTTCAAAATACGTGGTGTCCTCTGCAATAGGGTCCTGCCTTCGAGTTCTAGAAGGCTGCCAAGGTCAGCAGCATTAGTCTATCTTGTTTGAGGATTTGCTTGAACTCTCCAGACTCCGCTAGAAATTCCCCATACCCGTTACTTGATTTCTCTTAGATACTCTGGGAAGAGAATGATTACTCAGTGTAATTGAGTCATATACATATGTATGTATGTATGTATGCATTATTATAACCTGCTCAGTTCATTTAGCATTGCTTGTATGGACAGGAGTTTAGGGATGACCACTCATGATTGGGCCTTGCTCTCAGGTAAAACAGATTCTTCCTCTTTCAATAACCATTAACTATCTATAGCTCTTCTCCTAGGGGTGAGGTTTGTGAAATTTATATGTTGGCATGGAAGCTGGTGGTGTCGTTATGCAAGTCTTGTTTATACAACCACAGTGCTGAGATTTTATGGGTGCAGCTTCTTTGTCATGTCTAAAAGACAACATCTCGTAGTTGGAGTCCTCGTCCTCTGGCTGGTATAATCTCTCAGCAGAGTTTTCTGTGCTGTTTCCTCAGTCTTAGGTGTAATGATTGTGTTGAAGAGTTACAGATTGGGATTGAACACCCCACAGTCACCTGCTATGGAGACTTTGACCAATTGTGCGTCTGTGTGATAGTCTCCATTCAGAAGTTTTCTTGGTAAAGTGTGACATCAGTAAAATAGAAAGGGACCTCAGCTGGGGGAGAGAAGAAATAGTTCTAGAGAGGGGACCTACAAGGAAACAGGTGCTGTGAAAATGAAAAGGGGAAACACAAGGGAACTTTAACTGAGAAGGTGGAAGGAGACAAATGCAGAGTGGGAGAGAGATGACATTAAATATGTTTTGAAACTCTATGTAGAAATATTATTTTATAATCATATGTATGGATAAAGTATATTCATGTATAAGTATATACATATGTTAAGTAGATTCATACTTATAAGTACACACACACACACACACACACACACACCACATCACACTGAGGACTAATGTTCACCCCAAGAGTCACAGCCCATCTAATCTAGAAGAAACTCTAGCACCAGGCCTCAGAAACTTGCAGTAGTTCTTGATCAGGAGAGTCCAAGAAACTGCCCCCAAAAGACTAACGCTGTTGCCCTTGGTTATCTCCCAGAACATGTTGGAAAGAGTCCAATTCTGAAGGCACCACACACTTTGGACACAGACCTTGGAAAAATTGAACTGGAAATGATTTTGAAGCCTCATCCCTGAACTCTAGCTCACATAATATTGGAAGAATTAGAAGCTGCCAAGAGAGAGGGAGGAGCAATTGGTAGTCCCACCCAGCTGTTAAAGCCCATAAACGACAACAACATATCTTGTTACAGATGTGACAAGATATCCCTAGTGGTGAAATAAGCACTTTTATCTTGGGGATAACCAGCAGTTGTCTAATTGGACTTAAGGCTGGCTCCACAAAAGTCATGTCTGGTACTGTAAACCTAGCGAACTACCCAAGACTTTCTGATCATGGGTCATAGGCGCTAGAACAGAACCTACTATTAAAGTGTTAATCTAATTAATCCTTATCAATAAAAAATTGGGAGTCAGCTATCAGGGTCAGAATCTGAGAGATCAAAGACCCAGAGAGCAGCTCCCAGTTGCTTCCTTTCTTTTCTGTTCCTCTAGTACAAAAGGGTCAAGGTCTTCTCTAAGCCCACCTTCCTATTTCCTACATGCTATCTGACCTCAGCCCTCTAAACCTCATAGTCAGCTAGGGGCAAGCTCTGCCTTCTGACCCAAGTCAAGCTTTACTTGTCAGGCACAAGAAAATATCACACAACATACTTCAGTCATTTTCCTAAGCAAATATGATTTCTAACTGTATACTAATTGTATAATATTTAGCTTTATATCCACAGAGAACTGTACCTCTCACCCCTTCCCCCATCAAATGCAATATTGGAAAAAATATTTTCTTTGGACTAGGGAGATGACCCAATGTGTAAAGTGTTTGAATGTTAGCATGAGGATCTGGGTCTCTAACACCTACAGAGTGGGAGGGGAAACAGAGGTGAAGGGCTCCTGTAACTCCGGATCTAGGCAGTGCAAACACAGTTGGACCCAACAGGCTCTTGACCATCCAATCTAGACAAATAGATGTGCTCCAGGTTCAATGAGAGTTTCTTGAATCCAAAAATAAGATGATGGGCCAGTGAAGTGGCTCAGAGGGCAAAGGCGCTTTTCATGTAAGCCTGTTGACCTGAGTTCAATTCCCAGAGCTCATGTAAAGCTGGGAAGAGAGAATCTGTTTCATAAAGTTGCTAGAGGATCCCTATTCATATGCTGTGGCATACACACACACACACACACACACACACACACTAATAACGCATTAAAATTAAACGAGGTATATTAAATGTATTTTCAGTTAAAGAAATTAGACTTTCATCTGAGAACTGTGGATGTGATTCTATGTGCTGTGCTTCCTTCTTGCTCAGCCTCCAGTCCCACTTTCATAATTTCTCTTCATTTTGGGGAACTCAGAGAAGTTCCTTTGGTCTATTTGAGATAGGAACTTGCTCCGTGTTTCCTCATACCATCTATATGTCATTAAAGGAGTTATACACTGGGTTCAGCCCCCAGCATTAATGCTTTTCACTTCCCCGTGTCTGTCAATAGTCTAGAAGTTCTATGGGTAGAGCTTTCTAAGGCCTCTCACCCTTGCTCATCTTATCTACCCTCATATTCCGTTGCTTCTGGGACAGATTATGCACACTGAGGACTTAGGACTTTGCACTTCTGGAGGTCAGAAGTCTGTAAAGGGTGTCTGGCAGAAATGAACGATGAAAAGGGCTGATTTGTTTAGAGGCACCAAGGGACAACGTTTCCTTGACCTGTTCAGTTCTACAATTGGTTCTTCTCCCTCAGTCATCTGTGTCTTCATAGGCTACAAATTCAGGCCAAGGTCGTCTCCACTGCCCTCCTCCCAGCTGCCCTTCTAGTCGGCTGTCTCCTTGCCTGCTATCATCTCCCAATCTTCGGAGACCCTTGTAACTGCATTGGGCTCATCTCAAACAAATTAGAATAATCTTCCTTTTAGCTGCCAAAATTTCTTCTGCTGCTTAATTCACCACTGCTATTTAATTTTACATAATCACAAATTCCAGGGTTTAATGTGGGTGATATTTTCAGGGGTACTATTCTCCCAATAACACTATCATAGGGCCTAGCATATCAGACACATATTGTGATGATTTAGGAGTAACCAGAATTCTGCAAAGGAAGTGACATTCCTTTCAGGTTTCAGGGCAAGGGGTTGTCAGTCTCCTGGTGTCTCTTGATCTGGAGGTTTTGTGATAAGTTCATTCAAGAGGTGATGGAGAAAAGCCCTGATGGAAAGACAGGAACATGCAGAGAACATTCTTGGTTACCAGCCATGTTTCCTTGTGCAAATCATGGAAATGACTTGGCTTTAGTTCTGACTCTGTGATCACTTGAGAGACTTGGTGGTGACCTCTGCATATTCCTTTACGTCTTCATTTTAACGATTTTATGTCTTCATTTTAACAGCTCCCTGAAATACTGAATAATAAGTCTTAGGAAGCCTCGGAATTATTGAGCACATTTGTAGGTTTTTGTTTGTTGTTTGTTTGTTTGTTTAAATGACAGAAGGACTAGAGAGATAGCTCAGTGGGTAAAGGATTTGCCTCCTGAGTGTGAGGACCTGAGTCTCGAGTCTAAAGCCAGATTCAGTTGCATGCCTCTGTAATCTCGGCATGCCTATGACGAGATGGGAGATGAAAACAGGAGGAACCTGGAAGCTCACAGGCCAGATAGACTGGTGTTCACAGTGATGAAAAATATAAGACCCTGTCTCAAACAAGATGGGACGTGAGAACTGACACCCAGGATGGTCCTGTGACCCCCACAGTCCCCCTCGCTCACACACAAACACCAGAGACATCACACACATAAATAAAAAGCATTCCCCCAATGAATAGAATACAGTGAAAACTAAAAAAGACCCAATACAATAAATATTTATCTGCAATAATTAGATTTTTAAAATGTTAAATGGGAATTATATTTGGTGATGTCAGGAAGGCATATGGAAATTTTAGTGCCATCTATTGGTACTGATTTTGAAACAAGGGTTACCACAGCTTGCTAATGAGCCTGTCCAGTATTCAGTTTCCTGAGGGTCTGTGTTCACCACAAAAGAGTGCTTAAGAATGCATTTTGTGCCCTTCTTCTCCAAAGCAATTTTGGTCTTTTTTATGTTATTATTATTACA
This sequence comes from Arvicola amphibius, assembly GCF_903992535.2. Taxonomy (NCBI): domain Eukaryota; kingdom Metazoa; phylum Chordata; class Mammalia; order Rodentia; family Cricetidae; genus Arvicola; species Arvicola amphibius. The sequence goes on along the minus strand of NC_052052.2, from coordinate 137,879,774 downwards.
CTGATGGATTGTAGAAATCTTGTTTGATTTCAGGTCTCTATAAAGATTGTGCATGCAAGGGGGATATATGGGTGTCATATGAAATGTGACTGAAGTTCAGAGAAATAGGTTTCATTTAATAGCTGAAGACTGGATGGCTTCCCGATCCCCCCATTAACCCCCTGCCCAGCTCTGGTGGCTCACCCCTGAGCAATGGAAGTGCTGTCTTCATGAATCGAGGGCGTGCTGCTTGCCTCAATGTGATTTTCCAATGATCTGTGTGCTCCATGGCTTCCTTCATAACCAACAAATCAATCTCCACTCCCTGTATTACACACCCCAGTGGTAGATGCCATTCATTATCCTTCTGATGGTCAGACTCCTTGTACCTAACCAAGAAAGATTACAGAAGGGCAGAATGGTGGAAATGTGGATGGAAATATTCCACAAGGACAGGGTATCTTGTAACCTGCATTGCATGCTCTCAAGTCCAACAAAGGAGCTCTGGCAAGGCAATTGTCAAACACGGAAGCTGGAATCTGTCGAAGGAAATGCAGTTTGAATGTTATCTATGGAGACAGTTGTGGGTGTAATCCTATATATCTGTGCACTAAGATTCAGGTACACACTCTAAATTATTATAAGGCAAGAGCTGCTGTATATTGTAATAGGGACATCAGTTATAACATGATGCCTCACTAGCTTCTTTGACTAATAAAATGCAATTTCTAATTTTATTGAGATTCACCTAGCACCACCAATTCTTTTGCTAATACCAAATTTCAAGGCTGGCAATTTTAAGTACCAGATGATTAACTTTTCCTAAATTCTTTGAATCTATATGCATGGTTACCATCATTGAATGAATAAAGACTAATATAGATTTGAATTAATTTATAACAAATGATTGAGTATTTTGAATGACATATAAATGCATCTAATTTAATCTTGGTGTTATTTTTTTCTAAATCAAATGTCTGACAGGCAAAGATTTACTTCTAGGTGTGAGTGGGAATACTTAATCCATGAAACTAACAGGGAATGTGGCTTTGGGGCAGTTTCTGTGCATAAGGACTCGAACTGCTCAGTCATTTATACCAAAGGATGCGAAAAGAACAATGGAAATTTCCACTCATCAAATAAGCTTCCATCTTTTCCATTGTGTGCATTTTGAGGTTTTCTAGCTTCTTGCAAACAATACAATGTGTGAAGCTTGCATCTGATTTCTCCTTTCTCTGAAGAGGTGGAACCACGATGGAGGAATGAATGGAATAGTTCATGTGTGGAATCTTTGCTTGAGTGGTGTAGGAAAGTTTGGGTTTCATTTCACACGATGAAAAGGCTAGTCTGGGGTTCTCTCAGAAGAGACATCAATCCTGACAGTATCTCTGTCTGTCCCCATGGCTCCTAGCAGTGTGTGTGTGTGTGTGTGTGTGTGTGTGTGTGTGTGTGTGTGTGTGTGTGTGTTTGTATGTGTGCATGTCCCTGTGTGTGCATGTTTGTATGGATTGCAGGTACTTTGACTTCAAAAGATCCAAGACCTTTTTTTTTTAAAAAAGCGATATAGAAATGTTTGACTTGTAGAGTGGGAATATAGGGGCTTAGATTTGTCAAACCCTCTGAGCAATGCATACAAAATATATACCATTTATGGCATTTAAATCATAAGCCATTACTTGGAATTTCAAAATACTATTTGGTTTCAAGTGTTCTGAAATTAGCCAGGCATAATCTGTGGTGTGCAGACCCAAAGTTCCTGGCGCCCCTCATCCAAATGGTTAAAGCTGTAAGAAAGAGGTAACCCTGTCCTTGCCTTTCACCCTAAACACACCGCACAGGGCTGGAGGGCAGAGCTGTGCACATGCGTGGAGGGAGTATGTGATGAGTCACTGCACCCACTGTTATTATTTAGGGTGGTTACAGGGCATGCTCAGTACTAAAGTGGGTGATGGTTCACCTCTCCATGGCAAAACACTCAGGGAACTGTCAGTTTCGGCTTTTAGTGCCCTGTTAGCCTATGAAGACCAAAAGGCCATAGCTATGCCCCTCCCCGTGAGGCTACTCTGTTGGCAGACTTAAGTTTCCATGGCTTCCCTACCCTTCCCATGGCATGCTTGTCATTGTTCTTGACAGTCTTCAGATAGCCAGGAGCTTTATTCAGTAAAGTCTTTTGAATGTATCCACGGATTCTACACTTTTCTGGTAAACAATAAGTTCTTTATTTTTAATTCTGGTTGGGATATCTCAGTGCTAGATGAGTAACTCGCTTCAGTTTCAAATAATTCATTTTTAATAACAGATAAACCAATGTTTTACTACATTTCATTTGTTGTTGTTGTTGTTGGTGGTGGTGTATGTGTGTGTGTGTGTGTGTGTGTGTGTATAGGCACAGGCATGAACACACATGCATGGACAGTAGTGATCAAAGGACAACTTTTGGGAGTTGATTCTTCTACCAAACTCAGGAGGTCAGGCTTGCTAACAAACTCCCTTACCCACTGTGCCATTTCACTGGCTCCAATAAACACACTGACATGCTATGAAGAACATATGCGATTGTGTGCAGGTGACATAAAAAGGGATATACTTTAGATGTACAATGTTTTCCAGGAAAAGGAAATTTACTAATTCTAATAATTCCTTCCCATGTTTTATGCCATAAGCATGTAGTTCAGCGATAGGTATATTTACATTGCTGGACATCTGATCTTAGAAATTTCTCATCTTACAAAGCCTAAACCGTGACTCATTCCACAGCAGGAAAGGATTGTCCCTCCAGGCACCATTGAACATTTGCTTCCCCCGACTTGAACTGCGACAGAAAGGTCAGGTCGTAGAATCCTGCAGTCCTGTCCTTCTGGGACTGGATTATTTCACATTAACTGTCCTCAAGGCTCGTTCACATTGTAGCACATGTAAGAATTCCTTTATTTATTTTATGCTAGACAATACCGTATTGCATATCATCAGATATGTTCCCTTCAACCACTCCTTAGTGGGCTTTTCTGTTGCTTCCGTGTCTCAGCTGCTGAAGATGCTGCTGCCGTGAGCAGGGGTGCAGTTATCACTTTCCTGCTCTGCTTTCAATCCCTCTGGATATGGATTATGATTTGAATAAGTGGGCCATATGATAGCTACATTTTTAAAAAAATATTGGTGTTATATACACCATACTATTTCTCAAGGTGGTACTCAAGAATTTTAATACCAATGCTTGGGATTTTCTGTTGTTTTGTTGTTCTTGTTGCTTTTAATAGGCCTTGTAAGGAGGATGGATTCGTGTCTCATGGCTTTTATTTACATTAGCCTAACTCACATTTATCCATGTTGTCTTCAATCAACCATTTCAACAAAAGGAGAATAAATGTGCTTGACTTCTAAATGTTTAGGACTATCTTCATTCAGGTCTGTTCAGCACTAGAGCACTTCCCTTCAGGGCATATGGTAGGTCCGGCATTGACCTGTGGTTCCTTTGTTTGCAGCTGCTCTCCTGTTGTAGATGGCTGTGGATCTGGGGAGGTAGCCAAACACCTCCACTTTACATCGGTGTCCTTGTTTTCAGAACTTGAATTAGCTCAATGGCAGAGCCAGGGATTCTGGTACCTCCTGCTGCTGATGGCTTCTCTCTGGTTCCTGAGGCTCTACCTGCATTACCTGGGCCAGTGGCTTTTCCTCTGGGCCCTTTCAACTCCAGTTACAAAGTAAGTGCTTTCCCCTGCAAGTCAAGGAGATGCATTTTCATTTTGCTGGGACCAATCAGAGTACAAAATTCCTTTCCCCACTCACTTATTGGAAGACCTCAAATAGAGCTCTGATTTGAAGAGACAAAAGAAGTCTTTATTTGAGATCAGGGGCTTTGATTAGAGTTACAGTCTCAGGCTGTGATTGGCTCTGCATATACGAACACTTAACTTGTACATCAATATTTATTTAAAATTCAGCACATTCAAATATGTCCTGATATCTGAGCAGGACTCAAGAAGGAATTTGGCAATGGTGTTTTTGTTCTATTTTGATTTTATAAGCATGACAAAGGCTGAAGGTATTTCAGAAGTAACGTTAGTCTGATTTATTACCATACTCAGGCAAGAAAAGCTTGCTTCTTCTACAAAATGATTGAATTCAAACAATCACCAAACTCAAGCCCAGGCAGCTTTCTGGGCTATTATCCTGTAGGGGAAAATTATGTTTTGAAGGTTGTCTGCCTGTAAACATGATTGTGTAGGCACTCTAGATAGACAGATAGATAACAACACAAGGAAAATTCATTTTCTCCAACTTGTAGATGGTACCGATAGAAACAAACACATGTGTGTAGTTTCCATTAAGATGATTATGAGGAATTTTAAGACGTTCTGAAAAGAAATGCATATGTGTATACACACACACAGAGTTTTTGATTCTTTTAAGATATGAAGTACAAAGATTTGAATGTGCTGTAGATATGAAAAATTTGTATGTGTCAAATAACTACATTTTCATGAAGGAATTCTTGCATAAGTATTTTCTGTCTGTCTGTCTGTCTCTATCTATCTATCTATCTATCTATCTATCTATCATCTATCTATCTATCTATCTATCTATCTATCTATCTATCTATCATCTATCTATCATCTATCTATCATCTATCTATCTATCTATCTATCTATCTATCTATCTATCTATCTATCTATCTATCTATCTAATCATGTATGTATATATTTTCTTAGCTTCCAAAGCAGAAAATACAAATGTGCTAGCCTGAGCTAATTGATTTTATTCATCACACTTTTGCTCTTCATCAGAAGAGGAAGCCTTACCTTTATTAGTTGTTAATCCACCAAGACGGCAAGAGCTATTGGAACAGCACATGTTGATCTATTTCTTAAACAGAGGACTTGGACTCCTACGATAACATTTGGGGGCCTTATTGTCTAGGGCCACAATCCTGACTCACACGGTTGCTCCAGGCCACATCCCAGCTATGACAACACCAGTAATGAGTGCTTACCCTCACTGTGGCAGGGCCTATACTAAGAAATCAACATTGTTCTATTTCATATCCATAATGACACAAGAACGAACCTCCCCTGAAGAAGTGGTCAAGGACTGGATAAAATGAAGACTTCTCTGCAGTGGAACACTTTTGATTCACAGTTTTACACCGGCCTAATTGGAGAGAGATTTTCGCACGAACACAATTCTCACGTTGTAGGGAAAGATGATGTCAAAGCCACACTGCAGGCAGCACCTGTTGCTGGCTTGAACTGGATTTAACCCACTGGGCTGGCTTGTGCCGTTAGCTCCTTGCTATGAAATTTCAGTTGTTAATGATGACTTCAATTTTGATATTGGAAGTTGGAGTCACGCCAGGAAAGCCATAAGCAAAATCAATGATTTTAGCCAAATTCTGAAGTATCATAAGATTTATGTCTCTCTCATTTTTATAAGACGTTGTTGACTCATTAAAAAGTTCATTAGAGTATCTTGTGTTTAAAATTGGCCACTAATATAGCCTGTGTACTACAAAGAAGTTCCTGATTTACACATGGCTCTACTGAGTGGCTCAAAAGACATGCTAGGTCTGCTAGCTGCTTTTGTTTTTTCTGTAAGAATACAGGACAAGATACCTTGCATTTTCTTTGTTGTGAACTGTCCTGGTGGTCAAGAAAGGTTGAAGGCTTCTAACACTCAGTTTCAGGTGCCATTATGGGTGAAGTATTTTGTATTTTTAATAAAGAAAGCAAAATCCATTGAGTGCTTTGCACACTGGTCTTTGCCTAATTCTTGCTTGGTGCCTGTGCTTTACCCCCCAACAGATTCCAGTTTTATTCCTACACTGTTGAACTCTGCTACCCAACTTCTTCACTTCACATTGGCGAAGAGCTGGCTGTGATTGCGCTGGGGCCATTAGCTCTGAACACAGTAACATTCCCCTTGCTTCTGATCAGATGGGGCTGTCAGCTTCTGTTCTCCTCCCGCCCGGATGCCTTGTCAAAGCTAATCATCATGATGGGACTATGGACAGTTGTGGACCCATTGGCGGTGTTTATAGTGGATGCTTTCCTGGGGGTAAGTCAAGTAAAATAACCAAGATATGAATCCCTGGCACACACACAGTGCAGCACCGTGCACAACTCAGTTGACATGAGATGTTTCAATAATGATGTCATTCAGTATTCATCCCAAATTGAAGTTATTAAGCTTTTCCTCATAAAAAAAATCAAGAATGGTCTCATAAAATTGATTCAAGTGTGATTTTAACTATTGCAATACTTTAAAAATAAGTAGGGAATTGCCTAAAAAATAAAGAGCAAATTGGCTGTCACATTTTAAAAATTATTCCAAATTTTTTATTTTTTACATAAAAATAAAAACTTTTCAAAATGAAAGATTTTCATAGACAAACTTCCCAGAAAAGAACTTTTACAGTAGTTCATTCAGCATGATTGGCTGCCTACCTGCTTTCTGCCAGGACAGCCTATGTAACAAATAGAAAGGCGAGAGATAAGAGCTGCTGTAATATTTTGAAGTCATAACTTCAAAAGTCACCCCTCAGGCATTTCTTCCAACATTTGTGATGATTTCAAAGTGACAAGCACATTTCACCTTAAAAACACAGCCTTAGCATCCTGAATGATAGCCAGGGACGTGCAACAGCGCGTGATGCTGCGTGGGAGGACAGGATTCCAGGACGAGGCAATGACTCTGTGCTTCTGATCATTGTTGTGCAGTTTCTTTGTTATGTATGGATGTCTGAACTGAATTGTGGAGTAAGCAGCATCTCCATTTTTCGGTATGAACTGAGTTGTGGTGTAAACAGCATCTCCATTTTTTTCTGTTGGACAAAACAGTTACATAGAATCCTACTAGTTACAACTAGTATCTGAATTGATTGAATCAAAATCTCACCTTAAAACTGTGAGTCCATATATTGTTCTGTGGAGTTAAGTGGGTGCTGTCTAATGATAATTATTCAATCTCAACAAATTATTTAATTTGCTGATGGATATGACTATAATTTGATACAAAATTGATATGATTATTCTTGTGAATTGAAACATCTATATCTCTGGCTGCTTGGAGCTTGTAAAGTATGCAATTTCTTGACCTATGAATGAAAACATGCCCTGGGATCAAACCCAAAGCTATGTGCTTTGGAGGCAAGCACCCCACTCTGAATTACATCACCAGTGTCTGAAACAGGTAATTCTTTGTTTTTATTTTGTATCCGAACCTATTCCAAGTCTTGGTAAAACAAAGCATATGGAATCTGCCATATAGTTTTGTCATCAATGGATATGGGGGGGGGGCACTGACTTGTTCTTCCACCAAATTCCTACTTGATGCAGACTCTGTTAGCCAGGGACCAGAGTTTAAGAACCTGAAGTCATAGGCATACAAGAGGCTCTGAGGAGCATACTGCAGGACCCAGGAACACTAACATCACTGGGAAGACAAAAGCCCAGCATACAGGTCACTCAATGGTACACCCTTTATTTTTTCCATCCATTAGCTATGATGCCCATCAAAGATAAAGTCTAACATCTTTATCAAAGTTTCACTCAACTTTTCCAAAGTTTTATGTTAGATTATTGAAGCACAATTGAAGATGGCGGCTCAAAATGTGATAATTCAAACCAGAACACACTTTAATCTGGAGGCAATAGAATTATAAGCAATTTCAAAGTGAAAAAAGGGGAAATCTAAATTAAACTTCACTTTTGCCCCTGAGTGTGTTCAGGCCATCTTGCTGCTATGGACTAGAACCACCTGTGCTTGGCGTGCCACGTGTGACTGCTTTCTGAAAGCTTGGGATTGTTAGCCACCTGGGTGACATTGTGAAGGAGGGAGCCACTGGGGCCTGCAGGGTGCTTTCTACCTTGTCACTGGTTCCTTTCACCACGGTGGCTCTCCTCGTTGTGATGCTACATGGACTGAGTTAGATCCAGCTGGATTCTGTTCACCTTCTTGCTTATGAGTTTCTAAGCAGCCGAGGAAGAGACTGTACTGTCAAGGCTGGTTGGGCAGGAGATGTAAAGACACCATCTGCATCATGGGGAAGACCTTATTCTGAGCTCTCTTACAAGTCCTCCCAAAGGCCTGATTGACCTATCCAGCAGGCATGGTCCTCATGCTGAGATTGCGGCAAGACCACAGGGGTAGTCAGCGGAGGAGGATAAGCAGCTGACCTTGATGATCTTCTGAGACCTTCTCAGAGAGATTGTCTGCAGCCCTTGGGGGCAGGCCTTCCTTATTCCAGTCAGGACCCTTAGGCGAATGAAAAGCCAACCAGCCCACTGCATACAAGGCAGCTGAAGAAGTGAGTGTACATAATTGACTCTGATGCCCCTGATGAAATATATAGGAAGGCAGGCTCCAGTGTGCCCATCTCAGAGAGACTTTACCCCCAAAGAAGCTGATGTGTATGATAGGGAATGGATCTATGGTCTGTATTTTTTCCAGTTGCAAAGAAAACATTTATGTCTCCACAAATCAACTCTTCAACTAGTCTTTCTCAGCTTTCACTACTTTTCAGGTAGTCTTGATGCTTTTCCTCATGATGTAAATAACCCCCTCCGGTAGACCCTGCATTCCAACAGTTTCACTGGGGATTATATTCCCAACACATAGTTTTTGGAGACCTGACCAGATTAGATATATATGGAGTGGTGGAGAAAAATCACAGAGTTGAAGTCATGAAGAGCTGATCTCTTGTCCCCAGTCTGCCATTTATGTTCTATACAACACCAAATAACCTAGTTAAGGACTCCAGCCTTCAATTTACACATGAGCACTATGAAAAAGTAGTAGCATATACCTCGTTCATTTCACACTACTGTTAGGTGAAACAAATAAGAGACTAATAACACTTAAAGAATCCACATATTTCACAAATTAATAGTGATACAAGGGGAGTAATGAGGTGATGATACTATGCTATGTGCACAACATACAATGTAAGAAGCTCCTCTTTCAGACAGAAACTCACAGTCCATATCGGGAATCAAGTACACCCACAACAAGCGTAGCACACATGTCGAGTGAAAGATGCCATGGTAGGTCCATGGCTTTTCCTTTACATCATTCAGGTCTTGGCTCAGGTGGCACCTTGACAGTGATATTAAAAACCACACCCGACTCTCCTGCTGCAATTCAGAACTTGAGTGGTCCACAGGCCCGCATTTTGGATGCATGTTTGTCAGTCTGAGGTGCCATCAGGAGGTGATGGAACCAGAGGGAACAAGTTTGCTTGTGCATTTGCTTAACTTGATGTACTCTTTCATCTCAAGCCTCAAAGCAGTAGAGCCTATTGACTATAGCTGTATGTTTGGAAATCGTGAGCCAGAATGGGACTTCCTGCCTTAAAGATGCCTATCATGGGTACTTTGTAAAAGTGACAGCAGGCTATGGCATCTCTGATGATATACACATACTGCAATATTTCCTCTCTGTATGTTACTTAAGCTTTTTGGAAATTTTCTATTTTCTCTGCAGTGCTGAGATTTGAGCCGTGAATTGAACAAGTCTTGTTGAGCTATATCCTGGTTGCCTCGTGCCTTTTTAGTTTTGAGACGGGAGGGTCTTATGAAGTGGTCCAGATGGACCTTGAGTTTGCTTTGTAATGTGGTCAGGCTTTGAACTTGCCACGCCTTGGTCTCCTGAGTAGCTGGGAGGCAGACCTGCAACACAACCTTGCCTATGCAATTTAGCAATATGCCCATGCTTCCTCTTGCTCCCACACACTTAAAAAGAGAAGCCCGGGAGGCTAATATCTTCATTTAATATTCTTTTCTCTTATTTGAGCAGAAGGGCAACTAGTAGATATTTAGTAGGTGAGAATCTAATAATGATTGGCATTTACTGTTTAGATTATTTTTTATTGGATTCAAATGTATATCATGTTTTATTACTAATTCATCAATGAATCTTTTTTATCTATTTCTTTGTCATGAAGCAAGTAGACAGAGAACTGAAAAAAGAGGAATTGGGCTTAACAGCCTTCACCCATCCGCTCTCCAGGTTCTAATAGTGAGGCCGCCCTTTCCCAGGTGGAATGATTAACAAACAGTATAAAACAGAAGCTTTGCTGTGCTAAGCTGGGCTTTCTGAATTTTAGTCATTGCTCAGTCACCAAAAGATATTTTGGTGGAGGCAAAATACAAATTAACCTGCCGACTCCTTTGTTCCCTTCTCACACATGTGATTGGGATTAGCTACTTTAAGAAGTGCCTTTTAGCACCATGCTTCTGTAGCTGCCAGTTTAAACCCCAAAGAAATGGTTCTCTCTCTCAGCTTGAGGAAAGCTCCTTACTATAGAGGGATCATCACTTCCACTGGATATCATGGGAATTTCAGCTAAGGCACATTCATGCTCTGTACAATTCAGAGGTCAATGATGTCCCAGAATGACACCATAGGAGCTTTGTGATACAGATTTTTCTTTAAAGACCTCATTACTTAACATTTATTTATAATCCTGTACAGAATATGCGTTCCCGCCTCTCAAATCAGGGTGTGTTTTTAAATTAACCCAATGTAAACTTTAGTTTTCAAACTCGCATTAAATAGCGAAACTTCTTTATAAGTTTCTAAAATAAGCCATCCCTTTTATGCATGGCACAAATTAAATTCCTATCAAATCTGTTTTGGAAATAAAAGAATCTTTCCTCCATCACATTTAATTTCTTTATATCTTGTGCTTATTAAATTCACGAGTTAATAGCACATAAATAAAACATGCCTTTTGCTTCATGAATCGCAAGTCAAGTGCATGCACGTTTAAGCCTTAGAAGGGAAAATGAGAAAAAAAACTGGTAAGCCAAGCGCACAAAACCCAGCCTCCTTTTTCTTTCCTTTGTGCGATTTTCAGTTCTTACAAGATTTAATTTAGAAACAAATTATGATACTGTAGAGTTTCATGTCTTTAAATTAATCTGACACAATGATATCTCCATTGTTATTTCAAGCTGTGCTTCCTTTTCGCAGCGACTTGCACATAATGAAGAGACTCCCATCGCAGATGCAGCTAAACTCTACTGGATGTTTGTGAGAACCAAGCACCCAGCCATCCTGGGTGTCGTCATCACAGGGGTGCTTTACATTCTGCTCTTTGTCATTTCTTCCTTGATTCTGTACTTGTGTTGTCTCAGGTAAGGGGCTTCCACTGCTGTGCTCTTTAGCTTTGGTCCTGGAGTTAATGTGGGAAGGGAAGGAGGAAGGGAGGGAGGGAGGAAAGAAGGAGAACAAATAGAACCATCTAACTAGTCAGACATTCCCCTGGTTATAGCCATTTTTTTCCATGCAAAACAACAAAAATCATGACTTGACTTTGGAAGCAAAGGTCTGATTTTGCTGTGGATCATTGTTCATGTTTTCCCAGATAATGGGCTAACAGATGCCAAGAGTAATCTTTTGACTTACAAAGACATTCTGGGAAATTTCCTTGGAGTGTCATTGACAATTCTTTATCCCCTTCCAGAGTTCTCTCCATCTTCTCAAACATCCCCCAAGAGATGGATAATCACCCAGCTTTAGTCCTGAGTTTTCAGATGATCTGGATTTGCCAGGCTGTCAATTAAGGAAGCAAACTGTGTGTGTGTGTGTGTGTGTGTGTGTGTGTGTGTGTGTAAGCATTGCATGGGTGCATGCACATATGTGTGTGAAAACACCATAAAGTCAACAAATTCAAGGGAGTAAAATATGCTAGGAAAAAGTTTTATCTGATGAGTGTTTTCCATGCTGTGAAGACGCTTGTCAGTTGGACAACCTGCTTCAAAGCTTCTTTCAATGCCAAATGAGATGTCTATTTGACATCTGGCATCAATTTAAATTTAGGAATTTATTTCCAAGATCAATGCCATGAAGTTACCTCTATGGATTTTTCTATTTTTTATAGATTTGGTTGTAAAAAATGTCCATTTTTACACAGCGCACAGTGTAAAATGCAGGTCCCCCCCCCTTGCTGTTGAGTATCTAGTCACTCCACTATGTAATAAAGAGGCCAAAGTGTCCCTGATGTATTTCCATCAGATATTGTGCAGATAAGCTAACCACTATGTAGTTATCAGTGAATCCTCTATTCAACAGTAATGGCCCAGGCTTGTCCTTATACTGATGCTCTAGAAGCTACTGCAGCTTTGTCATAACCCACCACTCTCACTTATGGATATAAATTCAAAAGAGTTGAAATAATTAGAGCACTATTCAAGCTAAGATGTGGAAACCATCTCGATCTCAATTAGTGGAGAAACAGATGATGAAAAAATAAATATATACAGTAAAATATTGCAGTCACAAAAATGAACAAAATACTGTAATGTGCATTAATGTGGATATGACTTGAGGACATTGTGCTAAGTAAAAAAGCCAATCACAAAAACAAAGCAAGAAAAAAACAAATGCCTTACAATTCTACTGAGAGGAGGTGCCTAAAACAATCAAAGCCGGAGAATCAGAGTGGTGGTATTCGGGACTGATGGGAAGGAAAACAAATAATTGCCAGTTAACAGCTTTATTATTTCAAATGACTAAGTTGTGAAAATATATCACACAACAATGTGTGTATAACTTATGATAATGTATCATGCACATGTGAGGGTAGAACTTACATTAAATATTCATACCAAGGGTTTATAAAAAATGAAGTAAGAACTCAAAATAATAATTTCTGGAGTAGTATGTTCAAGAAAGCAAGCAAGTCTGAAGATGACTGGTGTAATAGCCAAAGACTTCAGTGGAAGTCTGGGGTAATCTCTGATACTTTAACATGATTGGACCAGAAGAACAACAAAGGCATGTATAATTTCAGGCAAAAAAAGAGGTAAAGATCACACAGTTTTGAGGAATTATTAAACGTGTTTGTAGAGTCAAAATATTGCAACATAGCCAGAACTGGATGAGCTTAGGCTGGGAATGTCGCCGATCGTGTGGTTAGAGACTTTTTTTTTCTTTTTCTTTTTTCTTTTTGTCCAAACTACAGAATTTGATTCTTCTCTGGAAAAATGAAGGAAGTGAAGGGCTTTCATTTTAGGAAGATCATTCCACTTGTGGAAAGGGGGTTGGATTTAATAGGAGTCCAATGGGAAGCAAGAAAAACTCATTATAAAGTCACTGTGATTATCTAAACGAGGAATGTCCAAACCTTAACCAAAGTGAATGACCATGGAATAGAAAGCAGAGGTGCACCTAAGAGATAGGCAAGGATCAGAACAGAATTTGGGGTCTGGGTTGAGAGAAGAAGATGAGAAGGCTTGTGCTATTTCACTTCAGGTTTTAGACAAGCAGATGGGGGATGGCTATAGTAATACACAAGCGATAGATTATTAATAAATATAAATGCTTAAGGGAGCTAACAGATGAGTTGAAAATCCATTTAGATTGACTTTAATATATATGTTTTAAAATATTTTTTGTCCCGTGTGTGTGTGTGTGTGTGTGTGTGTGTGTGTGTAGATGCCACCAAAAGAATATGTATGATCCCATGGAATTGGAGTTACAGGCCATTGTAAGATGCCCAATGTGGGTGCTGGGAACTGAACTCTCTGCAAGAACAGCAATGGTTACATCTTCTCCCCAACACCAACCTTAAGATATTTTCTTCTTCCCAAGGGAACATATCCTTCAGGAACTCATGAGGGTAAAGGACAAAGAAATCAATCCTGACTCTAAATTTCCCTTGCGTTTCAGTACATGGAAAGAAGTACATTACATTGCAGGAGATGCACTCAACACAGAATGAAAACAGTCAATCTTTGCTTACATTTTTGTTTTCTTACAAAGCTATACACAAATGAAACATGGTTCGACAAGAGATCCTGTGTATCTGGATGAAGTCTGAGTCCATTTCTATGTAGACACCAAAACTGCACAGGAAAGAGCATTGTTGGGGACACCCAAGCAAAGCAGATGTCTGAAGTATCTGAAGACAGGTGTGGCACAGTTGTTGACGTCTTTGCACTGTGAAGACAGGCGTTGGTTCATGATGTGGAGGGAGGGGGAGGTACTGGTGAACTGTTGATGCTTGGAGGGTTGGAGGATGGTACAGAGGGGTCTCATATGATACTCGTTGCTTGAGGATAAAGTCACTGCTTAGGTTTTCTTCCAGTGGACCGATCATCTTCAGATGCGGCCCTTATGTCCCTAACATAGCTCGAGTAGAAGGCCTAATTCTTCAGGGAGAATTGGGTTGTTGTGACCCAGGGCTGGTTTGTATGTTGAGATGTCATAAGTGCTGCATGTCATCTTTTTAGGGCACGTTCTTTCCTGGGAAAAGGAAGAAGTCTTCCCTAACCATTCAGTTTGCATTTGAGCACCCACTTGTAAGGTGGCCTCAAGCAATGTTGTTCACTTGCTAGATAATGAGGGCTCTTCGCATATAACAAGGTAAAATATAACCCACTAGCATGATTTTATAAGAGGAGCCACATGAATAATCACTGCCTTATTTAAAATGAGCACAGTTTTCAAAAAGTTAAGGAAATAAAAGAGCAGGTCAAGCAATTTTTCTGTTTGTGATTTTAAAAGTTACAAGATAATGTTACATATCATTTCCTCCTCTCTCAGTGACTCTCTTCTCAGTTAAAACTGACATCAACATTTTAATTATCTAGATGACTCATGAAGTGTAAAGAGTCAGCCCAGAATTTATACAACAAATATGTAGAATTTGCTTTGTTACATAAAGCACAAATACCGAGAGGGAAGATCCATGACAGAAGGAAACTGATAAGGAGAAAGGACCAGTTGGATGGGATACGCACACCTCGCTGATAATTAACGTGAAAGAACACATCTTAATGAACCTTGGTGCATTTTCATAACCCTACTCTCTATTGGCCTCTATGCCTAACCTAGTGTGTTAGACCTGAATCTGATCAGAAATTCCAAATAGGACTTTACTTATATTTCAAAGCTAATGGTTTAGAGTAAATAAGTCAACCCAATCCATCAGCTGAACAATCTCTCCTCACACCACTTCAAAATATCTTCCTCTGCCATGGCATGAGGCTGAGTAAACCAGTTTTCTGAAGGAAGCACTGCCTACAACGGATACATGTGATGAGTAAATTGGGAGGTTTGGTTGTTGTTTTGCTCCTGACATAAATTTTGTAAAGAGAAGGAGAAATCGTAAGTTCTTATCTTAGTGAAAAGTGCCAAAGAAGATTTGTGCAGATTGACTGACAGGGTTGGCATCTAGTTAATATACACTGGCAATCATCTTGTCTTTCTGGGTTTTTGGTGTAGAGCTCTCAACATAGTATTGTTAGCATGCAGGACTGTAGGAACGCAGAGGAGACAGGGTCACCGATAGCAGCTGCTGACAGAGAATTTGATTTAGCTCTGGGCATTGGAAGTCCATTGGGACTGGATCCTGATGAGATTTGGTGTCTGACTCTTGCTGCTCCAAGAGTCTGAATTACTAGGCACTGAAGGTTTTCAGTGGCAAAAGAATTTCCACTCCTTGTGGTTATGAGGAGAGTGTGTCTGAACGAAAATTTTGATTCTGTGCTAGACCCTTAAGAATAAGCATAATTATCCGGGCTTGATTTTTTTAATAAAACAAGCATTTTTGTTTTTAATGTTATCTCCCTATTAAAGGAATACTGTTATATAGACAAAACTACAAAGTGTTAAAAAGAATAAGAAGGTAAATTAAAAGACCATAATAATTTGATAGATAAAGAAAGCATTGTTAAATTTTGGAATATTTACTTCCATTTTTTATGTCCTATGTGTTGAATTTTGTAAACATGTAATTGTGTACCACGAGGACAGTTCAGATGCTGATTTCCACCTCAAAGTATGATAAACATTTTTACATTGCTTAAATTATTCTCAAACATTTAATGCCTATACAATTTTATAAAGCATGCTGTATAAGAAGTATAAAGTATTTAAATATATTTTACTGTTGGTAAGTTGATTGCTTTACATTTTTTCTGCATCTTATAAATAATTCTGATGGACGGGGCCTTACCCACATTTTAATTATTCTTTGAGTAGAATCCTGGAAACCCATACACACTGGTTGATGAGATAGGATGTACCGAAGACATTTGATAACTATGGTGGAATTGTCAACTAGGGAATTTTCTTGGGTGTATGATTCTGCAGCCAGTGAAGAAACACAGGAAAGGCCAATCATTGCATGTGCTCATAACTTTAATAGACATACCAGAATCCTGTTGTTTTTCTAAATGTGCCTTCCTATACTTACTAAACAATTTTGATATGCTTATTACCCATTCATCTTTTTCTTGTATTTTTGTGAATTGCACTTTTTTTTTTAAAGTCCCACTTGCCTTTCTCTCTGTGTCATTCAACTCCTTTTGCTTACGCGGTTATGAGTCCCGCATATAGTAACAGTGATAACCCTTGGTTATAGTTTCAGCAGATAATTTCTTCAATTCCTAATTGCCTTATAATTTGTATGTGACTTTTGAAATAAAAATATTTAGCAGAGAGTGATGGTGCGTGCCTCTTAGTCCAGTATTCAAGAGAATGGGGCAAGAGTTATTTCTGTTAGTTCAAAGCCAGCTTCAGTTATACAGAACTGGGTTAGCCTGAAAGAAAAAGCAAGTCGCTGTCTAAAAAGAATAAAGTAAAACAAAATAGTAAGATATTTAAAGTTCACCACCAGCAAAGCATTTTTATCACTCATTTTATGACTTAAGTAACTCAAAAATTAAAAATAATAACTCATATAAAAATTTACAATTCTTTTCTTCTCTCCTATGCAGTTTGATATTTTTAATTAAATCCCTAATTGTAAACCATGCATACTTCATTTTGTGTAGATAGTGTTGGTGGCTAAACAGAGTATCTTTTTATTTTCCTGGCCTATTAATTTTATGCAATATAAAATATTAGTTATTTTGCCATTCTATATTGTTGGATTCATAAAGTAATTTAAATCCATACTTTTCTTTTTTCAGTGTACTACAGAATGGGCTACCCCTTTCTGCAGCCTCTTTTATACAATTTATCTTCTTATTAAACTTTTGGAGTCAGTCCCTATCTCATAGTATTTAGCTTTGCAGCAAGCAAGATCTCAGCAGACATTGTTTGCATAATTTAATTGTAAAACCTTTCTATGAATAATATCAAAGATCTGCAGGCCACTTACATGTTCGTTAATATTATACAGAGAATGAGCTCTCACGATTTAAATGTAAGTTAGATTCATTTAAGCGTTTAGATTCCTGGAAGGTGTACACAAATTTAAAACACTGGTAATCAAGTTAATTAATTTGGGAGTGAGCTTACATCTTCTTCACTGTTGATTTAACGGGTCCAAACAGCCTTATAAGTTTTAGCTGCTGCTTAGGAAAATTAATTTAGATCAAAATAATTGAAGGGCCAGTTTTGTTGAAAATATCACAAACCTATTCACTGTCTGGGGTAGATATATGAGATAAACAAAGATTTTTTTTCTTCCCTTATAAATCAATCTTTCTTATAGTGTTCTTTTATTAAAGCAAAAGTATTATTTATTACCTTTATGAAAAATTCTAATGTTTCTGTAGGTAATATAATCCTAAAAGTATTGCCTGGCTCTTAATCATTTCCTACCCTGATTTACCAAGACTGTGTATAGGAAAACATGCTTGCACAGGAATAAACACATCTCTGGTATTTGGGTTCTATAGCATTCGTCCAAGTCAGCCGTTCTCAACTTGTGGGTCACAACTCTTTGGGGTTTGCATACCCGTCTCCTACATATCATATCTTTACATTATGATTCATAGCAGAGTAAAACTACAATTATGAAGTAATAACAAAACAGGTTTATGGTTGAGGGTCACTGCAACATGAGGAACCATATTAAAGGATCATAACGTCAGGAAGGTAGAGAAGCACCACATTCAGTTCTGAATGTCATCAGAATTGCCCATTGCTGTGGGAACATATACTTTACTGACTTAGGTCTCTGCTTGTTAGACCCCTTAGCCTTCTGGTATGGGTAACATGTCCATCTAGGTGCTGGCTGCCTTTCTGTCTTATCATCAGCAGGAGTCTTTTCTCCCATTTTCATGAATAGCTAGAAGAAACTGGAGAGCTATGAACTGAATATCCCTCCATCTGGCTTTTTTTCTTTTATTACAACACTGTAAGAGCTGGGTGCCATGGTGTGTGTGTGTATTTGCAGCCTAAGAATTTGAAAGGCTGAAGGAGGGACCTCACTACAAGTTTGGGTGAGGTTAGGCTGCAAGTTCAAAGTCAGTGATACTACTTCAAAAACAAAGGAGGAAATATCAAGAACAAATAAAACTTTCATCAACATCATCACTAGAACAGCTGAAGTCTAAAAGTTGGTTAAGGTTAAATGGTTAATGTCGTAGAGACCAAGCCTATCGCCATTGTCCTTGGCTCCTCTGTGTGAGCCTTGTCAGTTCGGTTGCTCACCTTCCTGGACCTGGGGGGAGTTGGGAGGACCTTGGACTCAACATAGTGTAGAGAACCCTGATGGCTGTTTGGCCTCAAGAGGGAGGGAGTGGGGGTGTGGGTGGAGGGGAGGGGAGGGAAGGGGGAGGAGGAGGGGAGGAGATGGCAATTTTTAATAAAAAATAAATAGACTGGAAAAAAAAGATTAAATGGTTAATTAGTAAATGTAGTGGGGAGCTGCGGGCTGCTTTCCTGCCGGCTAGCTTTACACCCGAAATAATTACACAGAAACTGTATTCTTTTAAAACACTGCCTGGCCCATAGTTTCAGCCTCTTATTGGCTAATTCTCACATCTTCCTTTAACCCATATTTAGTAATCTGTGTAGCACCACGAGGTGTGGCTTACCAGGAGAGATCTTAACCTGCGTCCATCTAGGAGAGGAGAAGCATGGAGACTCACTATGGCAACTGCCTGAAACATCTCCCCACTGCCTGCTACCCCTTTTCCCACAATTCTGTTCTGTCTACTCCGCCTACCTAATTTTCTGTCTCTTAAAGGGCCAAGGCAGTTTTCTTTATTAATTAACCAATGAAAGTAACATAGACAGATAACTCTCCTCCATCAAGTAAATTTGTCTCTTGCTGAAGAGACTTCTGGTAAATTAACCTGCTTCTAATGCCCCTTGAGAGAGAAGAAACTAAAATAATTGGCTAGTATTTGCCCTTTCATACCACACATAGATGATACAGTGCATATGAATTTGGCTGATGGGTATCAGGAAGCTGTGTCTATCAGGATGAAGACTGGCAAAGACTGATGTAGTCTGCTCTCTGGCTTGAGGGGGTTTGGAGTCATTGACTTGAGGAACTTCCTGAAAACAACTCTCACAGAATCATCTGCCTCTGATAGGATCAATGCCAAGCACCAGGGCCTCATCTTGCTTCTTTCAGGATTTTATTCTTTTCTTCTCTTCTTCATTCTTCTTTCTTCTTCTTCTCGAGAGAGGCGGGATCTTTCCGGGACGTACTCCCCTAAAGAAGGACTCAGGCCCGACCTACTACTCCTCCTCCTCCTTATCCTACTCTTCTTTTCTTCCTCTTTCTTCTTCTTCTGTCTTCTTCTTCTCTCTTCTTCTTCTTCTTCTTCTTCTTCTTCTCTCTTCTTCTGCCTTTTACTCCTCTCCTCTTCTTCTCTTTTCCTCCTCCTTCCTCCTTCTCTTAAAATGCTTCCTAAAAAATTTCAGCCATGAAATGGAAAGAAGCGTACCACAGAAGTAGTATCCCTATTTCCTGGAAAGAACCAAGGGGAGTGGGAATTGTGCACCAGATAAACCGTGTGTTTGAATTTGACTGTGTCGTGTAGTTAATGATGTCCTGTCACTAGTCAGGTAAAAATGTGACAGACAACAAAATGAAATCATAAGATCTGTGAACTGAAGAGGAAGGGAAAGGTGTTTTATTCTTCTCTGCTCTGTGCTGAAACACAAGTGTCTGGAATAAAAAAAAAATTATGTTGAAATTAAAAATTCATAAATAAATGAGCATATTTTCTTATAGGATGAAGATCCATCTTTCCTTTCACACTGAACATAACTGTCAATTTAAAAGAAAATACAGCACAATATGTTTACAGCAAGGGCAATGCAAAGGTGACTTAGTTAATACATGTTAAAAAATGCAGACAACCAAGGCAAACAGTAGCTAACCACAAGGCAGAATGTTCACTAAATCCCTGCCTGACAACTCTCTAACAAGGCAAATGGTAACTAACCAAGAGGCAGAACGCTCACTAACTCACCCCTTGACAGCTCTCTCACTTGGTATTTGTAAGTCTCAATTCGACAATCGGAGCCCTCTGCTCTGCCTCCCTGCCCAAGCGATGTTTTCCACTAATGATCTGTTAAGTGGGTTAATATGAGCCATGCTCACATGCTAAACACTTCAGATAATTTCCTGGTGATGCTGACACTGGTCACACTTGCTAGGGAACTGTGCTGCATGGCGTGGGTCTGACACTTGAGCATCAGCAGGCTTCTTTGTCCTTCTCATTGGCCATGACACCAGCACTATGCTCTCCTGGTGGGTGAAGTTTCAAAAGTGGGTTGAATTAGAGGAAGTACTGCCACTGTTCTGGTTGCTTTTACAGAGTGAGTTTCCCTGGAACAGATCTTAAATCAGGTCTGCCTACATAATGGCAGACCTACATCAGTGTCCTCAGAGGAGTGTCTGTCAGTGTGGGCTAATACTAACAGAACTGATCATTCCAGACTGGCCCTTAGAAAGAATGGAATCCTAAATCTAGCCAATACATTGCCAGGTCTCATCACATTCTCAGAATTCCCTAGAACAGATTTTTTTAAAGATCACATTCCCTTTGAGTTGGCCTATGGAGATGATATGGCTGTCACACTGCAAGACATTGTTCTTGGCAGTGAACTCCCAAGTATGGCAACAGAAGCACAGCTAATAAAATATAAAGAGAGCAAATTGTAGTGCATAAAACTTGGACATTTGTATTTATCTTAGAGAACAATAGAGTGTAAACAATAGAGAATAGGGAAAATAACCAAAGTCTTTTTATATAATTATCCTGGTTACATAAGAAATATATGAAATGGCACAATGAGAAGATAAATAACACTATACAAATTCCTCAAAAGACTTGAAGAGAACTTTGTCAAAGAATACATGAAAATGGCCAATAAGCAAGAGCTGATGCATAGAATCACTAATTAATAGGAAAATGAAGTTCAAAACCCTATGAGTAATGGCATCATACATCAAAGAACTGTTACTAACAAAAGCATAGAAAGAAAAAGTATTGAAAATGTGTGAAAAAGTTAAAACTATTGGTGCATTATAGGAAGGAACACAAAACAATGCTGTTCTTATATAAAAGTGTGGGTGTAGAGTCCTAAAATAATTGAAACAAATTTCTGTCTAGATATAAGTTTCTGTTCTACCTGGTCCCACAGCAGGTTAGTCCCAAATAAACACACAGAAGCTTACATTAATTATAAACTCTTTATCGTATTGCTCAGGCTTATAACTAACTAGCTCTTACAACTTAATTAACCCATAATTCTTATCTATGTTTAGCCATGTGGCTTGGTAACTTTCTCAGTGAGGCATTGTCATCTTGCTTTCTCTATGTCTGACTTGAGACTGTGTCTCTGCCTTTCCTCTTCCCAGAATTCTTCTAATCTGGTGGCCCCACCTATACTTCCTGCCTGCTACTGGCCAATCAGTGTTTTATTAAATCAATACAAGTAACTAATCTTTACAGTATACAAGAGCATTCTCCTACAGCAAATTTCCATATGGCCTATCATCCTATTTCTGCATATATATATATATACACATATATTATATATATATAATAGAAGCTGGATAGCTAAGAAATGCATGCTCACATTCTGGTTTGCATTATTCACCATTAGCCAAAGAGTTACAAGAAGCCCAAATGTCCACTAGTAGTTGAGCAGATGTAGTAAATATGAAATATACACACCCTCAAATGTTAGTCCTCTTCATCTTAGAGTATGTACTCTCTCAGCCAGTCTCTGTCTTGCCTACATCATGATGTGACAATTCCAGGGCTCTCTGGCCCTGTACCTGCCTCAAGCCTGGAATTTTGGCCTTGCGCCATCTCTGTTGACTGTGCATCCATCCACCATAATGAAACATGAAAACCATGTGTGTTAACTGAGTAAAAAAAGCTATAGAGCGAATGATGAAGATGATTTTTCTCTGATAGTGTGAGATCACACAGGTGTGAAAATGTTGACCCAGTGTTTAGATACCTAGATGGCTGTCTCTCTTGAAAGGCACTGGACAGGGGAAAGGCATTTTGAATTCTTTCCACTGTGGGTATCTTTTTATTTTCCGAATTATTTTTTCTTTCTCTGAAATTCTGTTTCCCTTTTCGTTTTTCTTTATTCTTTCTGAGCATTTTTGTTTTCTTCTATTTATGATTCCAAACCAGACCCAGATGAATTCCATTTACTATTAAGCACAGTTGTGAGTACTCAATGGTTTCTAGAGATCGAGCTGAACCTATCTTTGTGTATCTATCAATTCTTGGATGTTCTGTTCCTCGTGTAAGGTATTTGACAGCCCTGCTGAAGATCACATGCATTTTAGCATGTAGTAAAAATAAGAATGGATTTCAGTCAACTGGCTGTATGCTATCTGTTCAGAGCCCTCCCTGCATTGTGTTCTAATGTAACAGCATCAGGAAGCACTCATACCACACGTGAATTGACTGCTTTGTATATAAAATGACAACACTTTTTGGAGTAAGATATACATGTATGTACATTTGCATTTCAAGCGGTTTAAAGTTGCAGGCTCCATCTTTTCTCTTAACCCTTAAAATAGTCTAGTAGCTGTTCACACTTGTCCTTTTTAGCTTTGAAAGAAATGCCACATATTAGGTTCCTGGAAATGACCCACATTCCAATGTGAACAAACACAGTAGCTTCTGCCACTCAGCAGGCATGAATTGCTGCATATGTAGGGCATAGGGTAGAGGACTTGGCAAATTACTTGGTTTCCTTGGCCATCATCAGCACCTGTGGCAGAGAGTGTGACCTATTTCTCCAAACAATAATGCCTCAGGCCTTGCAGACAGGTGGATGGGAGTTCACTTTTTAATTACATTTTGAAGAAAATAACTTAAAATACACACAAAAAAATTTCAGGCATATTGAGGAGTCAGATTGTTAAAGGAAATCCATGTTAGCAATGATCATCATATAATGCTGTGATATTTTTAATGTTAGAAAGTATTAATTCCCTCTTAAAAACCTCATATCACAAAAACACTACAAAAATTTTATATATACATCCTTTTCTTGGGTATTTTAGGTAGTACTTCCATGGTTGTGTTTGCTCTCCATATTTCTTGCCCAATGGGAGCCAGTATCTTTCATTTGACATAACTCAACTTGGCTGTCAATACGCACATCTAAAATGGAGCATACAGAACAGGTTTTTTCATTTTTGTTAACCAATGTCAATTTTCAAATAACATTAGAATTATTTTACATTGTTTTTATTTCTTTTGGAAATTCACCTTGCTTACTGTCAGGATCATTAGCTTTCTGAGGAGAACCTGAAAATTGGAGACTCAGAAACACACATCAAAGGATAAAATAACCTTGTATGCCAAAGAATAAAGTCATGTTTGGATATGTGCTGTATTGCACAACTAATTAGATCACCAAAAATTATATAACCATGAGTTTTCTATTTATTTATTTTTATTTACATATACAATCACAAAGTGTCTTTTCCTTGTTTCTGTAAACTGGCTTTATAGAGCTGTAAATGTGTTGAAAACTAATAAAGGTTTGTAAATTGACTCATTAACAACACATCATGGAACTTTACATTGGAAATGCCACCCAAAATGGCAAGAAAAAAATTAAATACGACTAAAATGCAATTAATCTTTGCACAGCTTTCCATATTCCAATGTGCCATTTTGTTCTCTGTCAAAACATTTGTTAACTGTCCTGCAGATCCAAGCTTTGATGTTTACATAATTA
The DNA here is from genome assembly GCF_903992535.2 of Arvicola amphibius. NCBI lineage: Eukaryota > Metazoa > Chordata > Mammalia > Rodentia > Cricetidae > Arvicola > Arvicola amphibius. The sequence goes on along the minus strand of NC_052052.2, from coordinate 137,855,876 downwards.
CTCTTTCACACAGAATAAAAGAGAAATAAAAAGAAGACAGACATTTTCTGGGCAAAGGGAACAGAAGCCAGCAGAAACAGGACTGTGATTCCTAATTAATTCAAAGTTAATTGCATTGTTGATAATCCTGCACTTACAAATCTTCATATAGCAACTGTTTACAACAGTGAGTTGACGATAATTTAACTGCATTAAGTCACCACGGAAACAGAAAGATGTACCTTACATTGAACAAGCAGAAGAGGATGGTCAAGAGTAGTTCTCATTTAATAAGCCAACCAATCATTCAGAAAGCTGGACCAGAATCTCAAAGCCGAGCACAACAGTGGAAGCATTCCAAGATGGAGTCAGGCTGGCTGGAGATGCAGGCCGTGATACATATGCAAAATCATGGGTTCGATTCCTATAGGGTCTCACAGGCTACATAACCAGCCCTGTGATGAATTCAAGGTCACTGAAAATTACAAGAGAGTCTTAGATTTTATTAAGATTTTAAGTTAAAAAATCAATGCTACTATATTATAAAGAAGCAAGCTAGAGGTAGTTAAACGACATGGTGAGTTGCATGTGTTTGTTTGTTTGAACAGGGTCTCACTGTAAAGCCTAGCTGCCCTTAAACTTGTTTTGTAGACTAGGCTGACCTTGAACCCACAGAGATCTGCCTGCTTCTGCCTCCTGAATGCTGGGATTAAAGGTGTGTGCACCACCCACACAGGGAAATATGTGCTATAACATGAGTCAACATGATGGAATAAAAGAAACTTGGGACTTAGTTCTTCTTTTGAATTCTATTTTTCTTATTTTTGCTTGTTTAGTCTATATCAGCAAGGAAGTAAGTCTGCCCTGTTGAACAAATGACATGCTAATCTCGGGATGCTTAATTGAGAACAATTATCTATAGTCCAAAATGCCAAATTAAGGTAGAAAATTTTCATATGCATAAACTGGTATTCTTTGACCTTTATTTATGTATTTATTTATTTATCTGACCACTGAAGTAAAATGTTTCTAATTCTCCAATTGGATGTTCAAAAGGCATTTCTGTACTTTGGCTATGTATATTTCTCTTGATAATTTCATACATGAGTATTATGTTGATATCATTTTACCCCATTCCTCCCCTCCAATTATTTCTGAGCACACCCTCAAATTCATTGCCTCTTCATTATAATTACTACATACATGTGTATGCATTCATTTATACACACTATACACACACACACACACACACATTTTATCACTCTTTCTAGAGAGAGAGATGCTCATATGTGCACGTGTTTAGGACTGATTACTTGGGGTTGGATGAACTAAGGGGCTCATCTCTGAAAGAGACCAATTCTCTCTCTCTCTCTCTCTCTCTCTCTCTCTCTCTCTCTCTCTCTCTCTCTCTCTCATCAGCCCTTAATGACCTGTATATAACTCTTCATTTAGGAGATGAGCTTTATGAGACATCACCTACCCACACTGGTATATCAACACTGTTGTCATTTTGCTGATCTTATTTAGGCAGCCATACTGATGCGATATCATGGGTTTAGCTTACCTGACACATATAGAAGACACTATATTGTAGCAGACACCTTCGTTCTCTGGCTCTTCCAAATTTTATGTCCTCTTCTTCCATAATGTTCCCTGAGCCTTAAGCACCGGGGTGTAGGTGAACCCATTATGCACCCTACAGTCAGAAGCTCATTTTTGTAGCAGATGGAGGCCATCTCAGAAATCTACGAGTGGTCCAAAAGCAGAGGACAGCTGGCCAAAAAGCTTGAATGTCCAATAGAGACTACAGTTATTTTTCAAGCTTCTCCTGGGCTAGCATATTGACACTGATCTAGGAGGGAGCCTGGTATAGCCTGGGGGTAACTAACACACCTCTGTTGAAACCAGTTCTGGGTATGTGAGCAGAGCTCAAACTACACAAAGGCAAAAAACAGACAGGCTATTCATTCAGAGCTTCAATTTTACTCTGAGTTCTGAAAAGGAAAACATAAAATAAATGCAAGCAGATTAAGGCTAGTGTGCACATTTACTTTTCTCTGTTGTTTGGGATATTTAATGAAAGATGTTCTAAAATAGTGACTTAGTTAATGTCCCAAATAATGTCCCAAACTGTAGATGGTACCTAACAGTGTCGAGGAATTTATTGGACATGAGGAGGGTGGGGGTGGGATGGAGTGGAAGCAGTATTGTAAAATATGATGGAAGAAGGGTGAATCCGAATTCAATTTTCTTTAGGGAAATTCCTAATATTTCCCTAATTTGGATGTTCAATCACAATAAATGGCTATTTTTTTAAATTTTCTGCATCACGTGTTAGTCAGTAGGTTTATAGGAAGTAATAGCAAAAATACCAAGATTGCATTGTTTTGAGTTAGAATGTGTGGCTGAAGAGATTTTTTTTTTCAAAATAATTTCTGGAAATGTAATCAACAAATAATTTCTGAAAAATGCAACAAATAGGCTGAATAAATAGGCGATGATAAGAAAACCACTACATGTTCAATTCTTTGGAAGAAAAAAATATTTAAAAATGTAAACCCAGACAAGAAATCCTATTTTGTTTAGGTTGCACAACGACTCTTGGGTATTAGATGCATTTCAGAGAATCCACAGTGAGGAAGCCAAGTTTTTTATACCGTACGATTTGGAAATTTCCAACCAGGAGCTGAGCCACATCGTGAAAAAGTCTGAACAGTGGAGAGGGCTCAATGGAGAGAGAAGGAAGGTGAGTTGGTGTGAAGTGGACCCGATTCTGCTAAAGAAATCCCTCTGTCCCCATATCAGAAAGCTCTGCCTTTCCTCCTGCTAGTCTGTAAATGGCTCACTGTCTTGTTTGACACAACGTTATGGATTTTGTGTGTTTGATTTTATTTTCTTTTCTGTTTGTCAAAGTGGGGTGGTTCTTAGTTTAGAAGTTATTCTTTTTATGTACAGACACACACATACACGCACACCGCACACACAGACACACTACACGGTAGATGTGTGTGTGTGCGCGCGTGTGTGTGTGTGTGTGTGTGTTTGTGTGTGTGTGGAAAATCTATACAATAGCTGTGAGGTTCACAAAGGAAGATGGGGATAGGGCCTTTGTTCATGAGGGACTGGCTTCAGTAGAGCTTTGTGAAGGCAAGAGGAAGGAAATGATCCGTCCTCCTGTACTCTTTGATGCCTTTGAGAGAGGGACCCTAGAGTCTCTTCTTGTCTCTACAGACAATATATTTTTTTAATCTGTTAGCAGCACTGGGCATTTGTTTCATTGGCCTCATCTATCTCCATGTTATCAGAGTTTGTTTACCTGTTTTCCTTGCTTCTTACTCTACATGGTCCTTTGATGAACTCCTTTCAAAGTGTTGCCTGCCCTATTAAGGTTCTCAAATATACACATTTGGCCACATCTCCATTTTGAGTCCCCAGATATATAGCCCAGTAGTTTATTTTGATATTTTCAGATGGACAGCCCAAAGAGAAACTAACTCCTGTGGTTCAGCTCGACTCAATTTCAGACATGTTTAATTTAACGTGCCCTCCACCTGTGTCAGCACCCCAAAGGAATTATACTCCTATGGTGTCTGTATGTAATATTTCCATCTATCCTGAACTGCAAAGGGCCAGAGTTTTTCCAAATCTGCTTTTACCTTGTTGACTTTTATCTGATCAAATCCTATTGAACTTGCTGAGATTTCTTCTTTAATCTATTTTCCTTTGCAACAGAGACACAGGACCTCAGTACCCACTGTGACGGAGCTGTAGGACCTGGAGAACTGCAGTGCCTGTTTGTAATTTCACCCTGCTGTTGCCCCATTTTCACACTGTGAATCCCTTCTCTGCTCTGGTTACGATGACTTTTCTAACGTGTAAATGTCATCCTGCCTTTCTTCCCATTGGCTGCTTCTCACCTACTTTTTGAGTCACATCTCCTGCATTTTTATTCCTCTCGCCTCTTCCCCATAAGCACACCTTTTTAAACAACATGATTAATTCATAAAAATATAAATACTTTTATAAACCTTCTATGCATGTTTAAGGTCATGTACACTCCTGTTTAAAGGGATATGATGAGTCTCTCTCCAGGTCTTTTTTTAAATTAAACGTTCTTTTTATCTATTCTTTGCTATTTTACTTCATGCATCTCAATGTCATTCATTTCTTGTCCCTTTATATCTGCCTTTTGAACCTGCAACCTTCCCTGACCCCACCCCTCCATAAAATGAATTTTAAGAGAAAAAAAAAGGACAACCCTCATCATGGAAGCTGTAGTGTGACATAGTCATGCCGTAAATCCTTTTATTCATATATTTTAAAACTCTTTTTTATTGATTTTTATTGATCTCTACATTTTTCTCTGCTTCCCTCCCTGCCTCTCCCCTCCCCTTCAATCCTTTTCCAAGGTCCCCATGCTCCCAATTTACTCAGGAGATCTATTTTTTTCTACTTCCAATATAGATTAGATCTATTTAAGTCTCTCTTAGTGTCTCCACTGTTGTCTAGGTTCTCTGGGATTGTGGTTTGTAGGCTGGCTTTCTTTGCTTTATGTTTAAAAACCCCCTATGAGTGAGTACATGTGATAACTGTCTTTCTGTGTCTGGGTTACATCACTCAAAATATCTTTATGTGCAAGTGTACATTGCAAAGAGTCATTGTTCTGGTTCGAGGCCTCTGGATTTTGCTTCATTATTGGGCTCTCACTGGGACTCATGTTGGATATCCTGTTGTTCTCCTGTGTCATGGATCTCTTGCAGCTTTGGGCCTGCAGGATTGGTTCCTGTACATGCTCCAAGATCATAGATGGGGTGCATGTTGGGGTGGGCCCACTCACAACCCTGGTCCTGGACCTGGGTAGGTGCAGGGTTAGTCAGCTCACTAGCTCTCCTCTGTCTTCACCGCCAGGGTGAGCTCTCCATCACCCCAGCTGTTTCACCCCTTGCAGCAATGAGCAATGGGCAGGGATCGTTCTCTGCTTTGACAAGGCTTAATCCAAGGGTCTTCTTTGCAGATTCGATGCAGATAGAACTGTTTCCTTTTGGTCAAGACTTCCTGTCTTACCTGACTCTCCAGTGTTTCTGACAACCTGAGGATGCTCTCGGATCCTTTCTTTGAAACTAAGATCTCCATGTAGAATTAGAGTGGTTTCTTAGAGTGGTTTCTCCATCTTTTTATATCACTTGCGTCCTTTGCTACATTTTTTACCAGATAAACTTTGATATATGCAGGAACCATTGGCATATTAGTTAAAGGGTTTTTGGGGTTTTTTTGTGTGTGATAAATATCATGTCCTAAGGAAATGCAAGTGTTTATTTTGGCTTATGTTTCCAGAAGGCTAAGTGTCCACGACATTGAACAGACACTGGGGCGGGAACAGTAATCTGAGTGATCACATCTCAGTCTTACACAGAAAGCTGAGAGTGAACTGAAAGCGGGGAAGGCCTATAAACTCTAAGCCCTCAATGCCCACACCTAGTGCCGCACTTCCCCCAGCAGGCCTCCACCTCCTACAGGTTCCATAACCACCAAACAGCACCACCACCTGGGGCCCAAGTGTTCAAACGCATGATTCTATGGTGTGCAGTTTTCATTCATCTCACGGTGGTCGGAGAGTTGGACATACTTAGTTTGCCCATGGCATGGAATGGTCATATATAATAAACTTTATCCTGCTACCCTACTTCACATTTAAACATTCGCTTAAGAAACAGCAGGTGATTTTACTTCACTCGGTGTGTCTTCACTTCTGTTTTGTAGTTAAACTTGTAGTGGAGCTGACTTTTCCCAGATTGCTGTCGTTGAGCCGAAGCAAAACAAATTGAATTCTCCTGTGTATTCATTCTGGGTTCTCATGGACTTATAAAACACGTGTAAAGGTCCAGCAGAGTTGAAATTAATTATGCAAGAGCATTTCCTCTCTGCGATAATTTCATAGTGCCTAGGGTATATATAAAGAGTACTTTATTTCATTATTAAGTTTCACAACATGGAAGTTTAGAAACTTGGAAGCTATCCAAAGTTGAGTACCACGATGTTCCAAAATGAACAGCAGTAAGTTAAAAAAAAAAAAAAGGCAGAGGAGAACATAATTATTGGGATATTTATTGGTTCTGTTTAGCAAAGGGGAAGATAGGACTCATGCTTCAATTCTGACACTTTGAGTGTCAGTAATTTTCGTATTCACATTCAAATAGAGCAGAGAAAAAAACCCAAGTAGACTGAATGTAATTAAAGTAAACAATTTAACCAAAATGATGGTATGGTAAAGTAGATTTTGACTTAGATGCAGTTGGGCCATATAGCTACATAAATATCTATTATTCCTTTTATACCACATATTGATTGACTCATCCTCCATCAGAGGTAAGAACTGTGAACATATTTCATAAATCGTTTGAAATCCCATACAATACCTGTTACTCTATGTTGAGAACATTATGTTTATTAAGAATACACGGCCGGGCGGTGGTGGCGCACGCCTTTAATCCCAGCACTCGGGAGGCAGAGGCAGGCGGATCTCTGTGAGTTCGAGACCAGCCTGGTCTACAAGAGCTAGCTCCAGGACAGGCTCTAAAGCTGCAGAGAAACCCTGTCTCGAAAAACCAAAAAAAAAAAAAAAAAAAAAAAAAAGAATACACGGAAACTCTGAAGAGATAGCTCAGTGAATAAAGGTGCTTGCTGCCAAGTCTAATGACCTGTGTTTGATCCCTGGTACCCGTATGGTGAAAGCAGAGACCTGACTCCCACAAGCTGTTCTCTGACCTACACATGCATGCTGTAGCACATGTGTGTACACACATGCATGCATACGTGCATTCATACATGTGAATAAAATGTAGTTTTTAGAGATTAAAAAAAATTAGACCAGGAGAGATGGATCAGTGAGATGTCAAGTTCTTCCTGGGACCCAAGTGTGATTCCCCACACCCATGTCAGGTGGCTCACAAATTCTTGTAACTCCAACTCCAGGGGCATCCGACAGCTCTGCTATTGAAGGCACCTGCGCTCACATCAAGTACCCACCGAGGCATACACAAACACATAACTGAAAATAACAAAATAAACTCTAAATCATTTTAAAATAAATCCACAGACTTACCTTTGACCTATTGTTATGTCTCTTGGTCCCCGGATACTTGTGTTGTGAAACTTTACAATCCACTTTTCATGTTGTCCTTCTGACATTGTCTTGTGTTTGCTTATTTAGTCTGTTTCAGCGAGGAACCAAGCCTGCCCCGTGGAACAACTGACATGCTAATCTCAAGATACAATGCCAGTTTAGTTGAGAACAATTCTCTATAGTCTAAAATACCAAATTAAGTGTTGAAGAGGTATTTTAATATAAAATATTTCAAATGTATAAACTAGGATTCCTTTTGGCATTTATTTATTCACTTAACTTACTTAGTGTGTGCATGCATATGCATGCCACAGCTTGCATGTAGAGGTAAGAGCTTAACTGGCAACATAACAGGAGTTAATTATTTCTCTCAGTCCACTGTGTGGGCCGTGAGGGGACTCAGGGTTTCAGGCTCAATGGCAAGCGCCTTTATCCACAGAGCCGTCTCACTGCTGCCTAGGATTCTTGTGCTCTCTAATTTGATCTGCAGCTTTGTCATGTGCCATTAAGACTACAAGTCTCCTTTTTATGTGCTGGAAAAATTACACCATAAATGGACACTTTAAAATATGCTTAATTTCCTTTTATTAAATTGATAAGCGCAAAAGCATAGAGCACATTGACACTATGATGAGAACTTAACATTGTTGAATTTTTACAATTTTTGCAATTTCATTCATATAATTTTTCATTTGTGCAGTGACGGCCAAGATGGTAATTTCAAAGTGTTTTAGCCATCTTTTTTTTTTTTTGATAAGGAAAGGTCACTTTCAGTCGTCAGAAAAGAAATCATTCTATTAAACTAATTTGCCTACATGCAAATTTTGTCATTTTTACCTCATTAACTATTTATCATGGAATAAAAAGTATATATATTCATGAAGGGGCAGCTTGCAGCCTGATGGAGCTGGAACTAATATTTAGCAACTCTAATGACTTTTTTGCATCCTTAATTAGATAGCATAAGGTTGATATGATTAGGTCAGGATGTAGTGTTTTTCATTAAAATACATTTTCGAAGCTGTATTCATAATCTGCCCTTGCAATTAAATAATGAGCCTATGAATTTAATATTATCGACCCAATTATTATCCCATGCAAACGTATACCTTTAATAAATTTGTGCCGTAGGACCTTCATTAGCATCAGAAAGAATGATATTTCTAGGTTCGTAGATTGAATAGCTATGGTTAAACTTAGGTAATGATCTTAAATGTATCAGGAAGCAAAGCTCTGATACCTAGCCATTCAATTCCAAAATGTTCCTTACTATTTGTTGAAGACTCATTTACATTGTAATTATTTTCTTAAAAAAATACCACTTTAACACAGGCTGCTGGAGCTCACTAATAAAAAAAAAAAGCAGGGTGTTAGGTGGAAAGGAAGGTGAAAGGCAGCTGTACATTATGGGACAATAGTGTGAGAATTTAGAGATCTACTCAAGAGCAAGACTGGAAAACATCTGTTCTAAAATGTCCACTTCTCAACATCTGTATCAGTCACACACAGCCACAGGCATTAGATGAAGGTGATTTTGTTGTTGTTGCTGCAGGTTTCTGCCATTGTTCAAAGATGGTTGCATGGAAGGAGGAAGGGTCCTGTAAGACGGAATCACCTTCTGCTCAGGTGGATGAGTACAGGAAAACACTCACACATAGCAACAAACCTAGTTCCCTCATCCACCCGTTCAGTAGTTGTTACTGAACTACTGCTTTTGTGGATTGAGGCAGCAAACACAGTTGGTTGGCATCCTTAGTTCATTCTTTAAGAAAGTTACTAACAAAGTTATGGACAACTAACGATGTTTTAATTAAAGGAGGTAAGAAATAGACCTTGTCCTCATTTAGTAATGAAGCGTGTAGAGAAGCCGATCGTTACTGTTCACAAGTAAACTGCACATATGTGTAAGCAGGCTTACATAGAGGTGCTTGCACAGAGGCAGAGCTTATCTCAAATGGAGTTTGAAGGCAAAGTGGGCAGAATGCCTTGGTTTATGATGTTATGGTTGGCAGCACTAGATAAGATGGCAGCGAAGGTGGGGAAATTGCTCAGTATCAAGAGTGGGAACACTAAGGCTTTTCTGTATAGAAGGAGGGAACAAATGGAATGGTGGAATAGTAACAGGACAACAAATTTAGACACTTTTGTCCCCCAGCTGCGACAATGGGTAGTGCAGTAGTTTGAGCGTAATTGGTCCCCATAATCTCATAGGGAGTGGCACTATTAGGAAGTGTGGCTTTGGTGGAGTGGGTATAGCCTTCTTGGAGGAAGTGTGTCACTGTGAACTTGGAAGTTTCCTATGGACAACATTCAGTGTTCCAGTCAGTTCCTGTCGCCTTCTGATGAAGGTGTAGCCAGAGCCATGTCTGCATACGTGCTACCATGCTCCGTGCCATGATGATAAAGGACTGAATCTCTGAACCTATAAGCAAGCCATCCCAACTAAATGTTTTCCTTATAAGAGTTGCCATGGTCATGGTGTCTCTTCACAGCAATAGAAGACCTATCTAAGACAAACAGAAAGGTGTAAAATATCAGACTGAGAACTTAATATTACCTAATTGTGGGAACTGTAGTTTTCTCACAAGCTGAAAGAAGCCATTGACAGCATTAATAAGAAGATCCGCCCCATGTATGTAGGGCTCTGGGCTGTCTTTGCACTGAATGCTATACTGCTAAATTATCTACTTATTATTTTCACATCACTAGAATCAAATAGTTTATTGTTCTCTGTTCAGTGTTTCACCCTTAGTAGCATATCCATTGGAATATCTAAATTACTCATGATATTTTCTAACTACCTACTTCATCAGATCTCACAATCACTACTTCAGTTGTTTTGCATATCACTGAGTGTCCCCCAGGGAGACCTGAAGCAGATGAATGGACCCTTGAGCACTTCATTAGCTTGATGGGGACTTGGAAGTGAGCAAGGAGAAGTAGAAAGTCAAAATGAAAACAGGGATATTTGAATCAGGCAGAACATGAAAATGAAAGCCCAGCATCAGACTGAATTTAAGAGTAGCTAGCTAGAAGTTTAATGCCTGCAAAATACAGGAGATTGACTTTTTAATACAAACTCACTATTGGAGCATATCCATCTATGCAGGCATGGTTTCATAAGACAGTTTTGCACAAGTGTTGCCACCCTTTAACCATATTCATCTCTGACTTTCCTTTTTTTCTTGAACTTTCCCCAACTGTAACTCAAGTTCAGTCCACAAGATAATTTTCTTTATACTTCTACTTCCATTTCCCATCTGTGTATATGGTTACACACACACACACACACACACACACACACACACACACACACACACACACCACACAATCTAGAACCATAAATAGATAAAATTTGATATTTATCTGTTCTGGAATATTTAACTTGAATATCTGATCTCCAGTTGCATTCATTTTCAATGACAATTTTGCTTCTTTCTTGTGGCTGAAAACTCCATATATGTGTTTGTGCATGTGTTTGTACGTAGCACATTTTCTTCCTCTATTCTTCTGTTGGTGGACACTTAGTTTTAACCTATAACTTGCCTGTTGTTACTAATGCATTACAACCATAAAGATACCAGGTTCTCTATAGTAGGATATAGAGTCCTGTTTGTATATATCCAGGAGTGGTGTAGCTACCTCATATGGTAATTCCATATGTTAGTTCCATACAGATAAGAATTCAGAGGGCTGGGGAGATAACTCGGTAGTTAAGAGCATTCCCTTCTCTTCCAAAGTACCTGAGGTTAGTTTTTACAACCTATATAGAACAACTCACAACTGCCTGTGACTTCAGATCCAAAGACACCAATGTCCTGTTCTGGAATCTGAGGACAACTCCACTCACATGAGCACATAACCCCCGACTCCAAAATACATAATTATAAAACAAAGATAGATGTTTAAAAATAAAGAATCCTGACTCTTACTGGTTGACACATAAATAGGTTGTTGGGACTAGAGGAAATATGATTCATAAATCTATCTCAATTAGAACTAAAAGTCATAAGAGGTAAGGCTGTCAAACAACACATGGTGGTAGAATCATAGAAGTAACTTTACGTGTTATAATTCTAGCCATCTAATGGAAATTCCAAAGGGATGCATTCAGGATTTTCTTGTGGATACATTCTTTAGATTTCCAAAAGGCTGTTGACCCACCAGTGACCGGATTATTCTTATGTAAAGAACACATCTTAGTAAGCACATCTTAAGGATATTTGTACATGTTCTTAGCCAAAATAATTTCTATTGAATAATTAAATTTCTGCTCTGAATTCTATATATATCCTCTGTTGTTCATTCTTCTCAATTCTATATCATTATCATTATGACTTTTAAATATTTTTGAATGTAGACTATGATTAGAACTACAAAAATAGTATAAACTTAAGTTCTTACACAATAAAGAGATTGACCATAACCCAACTAATTGGTAATACTAAGTTTTATCAACACTTTAGAAAATATACAAGAACAGTTTTTTTAAAGATCTATAGAAATGAGAATTTCACTTTTACATTTTCAAAGTCTTAGCAAAGAAATAGCAAAGGGGAGTATCCCCTCTCTTGGTTGGGTGGTCTTGGGTAATTGAAACACCTTTCTTTTATCTCTAAAAGTCCAGGATGTTTGTTTATAAGCTAACAAATACATTGTTAAGCTTTTGAAAGGCTATTTAGCCATAGAGAGATTGATCTCTTCTATAAAATGGAAATGATAAATAACAACCAAAGAAAGGAATCAGTACAACTTTCTGAAGACACCTCAAATGTTTGGGTTTTAAAATCGACAAAGATCTATTACATTCCGTTAAGTACTTTCTCCCTTAATTCTAAAATTATTTCTATTTGAAGTGAAGTCCAATCCATATGTTTTTGATTCATTAACACTTAGTTTGTTAACATCCCTTTACTGGAGTCATGGATAGCCGTCTTTTCATCTTTTTTTTATAAGCTTATGTTCCTCAGACACAGGAAATCAAGTTTTTCTAAGAGTAAACAAACTTGAACTCAAAGAGAAAGGAGGTTTGGGGGCCTCTGTGTGTAGACAGCACGTATTAGCTTTGAATTACTCCTCAATTCACTATGCAAATTTTTCTTTAGCATTCCCTAGAATGAGATACATTGCTAATTAACTGAGACACAAGATTCTGTCATATTTTATTATTTACTGAAATGTCCTCTCTTACATTAATTCTTCTCTATGATCAAACAGATAACTACTACCATATTAATGAACAAGTTATTAATAATGATTATTTAATTGTCATCTCCTTATTTATTCTCATTAATAATACAAGAGCTACTTATCTTTTAATAATCATGTCGTGGCAAATGAAGTTTTCTATAAAGCTCTGAGATATGTTCCTGCATTTTATTTTCTTTTAGGGTATGATGTTCTTTAACAGGAAGGGTCAAAATCACGTTTTCATGTCTTACTGATGCTAAACAAACACGGGTCCTTCACATAGTTTGAAAGTGTGTTAGATTTTAGAGGTTGAAGTGCAACTTCATCAATATATTGTCTCTTCTATGACCTTAATTCACATTAACTTATCTACTTACTACTGTTGAATACTCTGAGCAATTTTTTGAGCAATAATAGAACTTGGATAATTCTGCATTGGAAAATATCATCAGAATATTAGTACCTGCTGAGAGAAATTGTTTTAACTGATATTTTCTTATTGACAGGTAGGTCAACTTGAAATGTGAGTCTTATTATTTTTAGAGATGAAGGAAAGTGAATCATAAATCTCTATGACTACCATACAAGAACTCTAGAAGCTTTTTGTAGGATGTTTACAAGTCGATTCATTTAATTATTAAAGCAAGTATATGTGGCTGATATTACTCACTTTACAGATGAAAACCTGAGACTCACAGACATTAATGTTTTTCTTTCAACTATGCATTCATTTATTCCCCATGTGTTTATTGATTATCTTTTAATAAAGTAAGCAATTTTCTTATATGTGAGTGCAAGACAAAACAACCTCCTTTTCTAATGGGGATACGAAGCAGATGATGAAGTCACAACAATACAGCAGGAACTATGTGGTTTGTTGATAGCATGAACAAAAACATGAATAACCTTTTTTAAGATGTCAATGTAAGATGATTAGGAGGAAACATTAAAACCTAACTAGTCCTAGGGCAAATTGGTACCAATAGGAAGGCTTATGAAACAGAGAAATTAAATACAGTATTTTTGAGAACAAAAAAGATTTGTAATGACTGAAACCTATCTGCTGTAGCCAATATAGGCCTAAGTCGGGATAGGAAAGTCAGAAGTGCAGACGAGCAAAGTGTGTGCACTTAGCTGGACTACATTACATGGCTAGTGTTCTGTCATAAGATAGGTAAAATTGGCCACCCGTGAGGTAGCTAATAGTCAGATCTCTTTAATCAGCCTCAACTCCATGCTTTAATAGTCAAAACTATCCCCTTGTCTATCACTCACATCCTAAATATTTCCCTTTGTACCACCCACTTCCTTATTTGATGGCTTGGTCTCATAATTAACTGGAGAAATAAATGGTTTTGTCTGTCTATAAATTTTGTAACGCTTTGGCTTGTGAGATAGTTTGTATTCCTATTTAAGTTCTTGGAAAAATAAACCCAAGACTTCAAACCATGATATAGCAACAATACTGACATCAGCGTTTCCCTGGAATAATTATAAAAATAGTATGTGTTGCAAGGAACCGCTTGTTTTTCCCGGCCGCCCAGAACCGAAATAATCACACAGAAACTGTATTAATTAAATCACTACTTGGCCCATTAGCTCTATTTTCTTATTGGCTAACTCTTATATTAATTTAACCCATTTCTATTAATCTGTATATCGCCATGTGGCAGTGGCTTACCAGCAAAGATTTGGCATGTCTGACTCTGGCGGCTCCATGGCGTCTCTCTTACTCTGCCTTTTTTCCTCCCAGCATTCAATCCAGTCTTCTCTGCCTAACTAAGTTCTGCTTTATCAACAGGCCAAGACATTTTTTTATTCATTAATGGTAATCACAACACACAGAATGGACTCCCACATCAAAGATGTACAAAGAGGAACTAGTAAGAAATGAATGAATGATAAACTAGCAGCTGAATAAATCAAGTAATGGGTTTCCAGATTTAACTTAATTTCCACAAGATACAGAAACAAAATCCACTATACCAATCATTCTTGGGCCTTAAAAACAGCAGAACTGAGCAAAGTTGGAAAAATTAAAGATTTGCCTGCTGTCTTTCCCATCCCCACACAATTGTTCATGTACACATGTATACTCAGATTCTGTCCGCGGTTCCATGGGCATGCAGAGCAGGTTTATACATGTTTAGAACTATCTGTTCTCACTTCCTTGTGAGCATTTTCTGAGTCCGTTCTCAAACAAGCTCCCAGTACAACAGGTGAACCTGTACAAAAATGTTCCCTGACACACTGTAAAGTGGAGAGGGGCAAGGCAGATGGCCTGAGAAAGATTGCAAATTCATCCCAGAAGCTGGAAAAAAGTGAACATAAGGAGACTGCTTGGATCCAATGCCTAACTTGAATTGATATGTTAAAATCATTAAGTACCAAACAATTAGTAAAAACTTCTAACAACTTTTGCTTGCTTACATTAATTATTAGACTGCAAAATCACATTGATTCTGTAACCCAACATAGAATTTTAAGACATTATAAATTCAATTTTGTAATTCCACATAACCTTTAATTAGTAACATGTCCATATTGTTTTAAAATTCTCCAAACACCATTTTCAGAACATAGTACTACAGTGTAAAAGATACAATTTATCAGTATCATTACATATTAGGTTCACAATCATTTTGCTAGTATTAAAAATTTACTGATTAAGGATTTTAATGCTAAAATGTATGCAGTAGTCAAGTTGGCAGAAGTGTAAAACTCAGGTTGACCTCTGAGTACTTTATTGAGGCCTCTAAGTTTATAGATAATGGGATGATATCACAGTGATTTGGAGGAAAAATAACTATAGACTTAGCCAATAGCTGCATGTGAAGAAGTTAAATGGTTTTTTTTTGATGTATCCAAAATTGAGGAATGTTACTGTTTCACCACAGAAAAAGAAAACAAAACAAAAAACACTAAGTTTTAAAGATCAAATTCACTCAGCAAGGACTCAAAATTAAAAATTCAGTGTTATTAACCACAAAGTTGCCAATGCTACTTATAAAAAATAAAACACCTATATATTCTTTAACATATAAAACCTATATATAAACCTATGTATATATATAAAACCTATATATTCTTTAACAATTTTCAATTTTTAAAATTGGCTTTGACAGAAGACAAGAGAGGATAAGATAGTTGGAGGGTGCATCAATAATAAACTGATTTTAATGAGTTCAAGAGTACTTTAATAATAACTTGATTAAGGCAAATGAAATTCACTTTCCTGTCATGGCATATACATATTCTCTGCAGCAGAATGTAAGGCAGTAAACCTTTTTGGAAAAAGTTTCAGAATGATTGTTTTAGGAATAACCTTATTACTTGATCCAGGAATTTCACTTCAGTGATGCTACCCAAAGGAAAAATTCAGGAAATGCAAATAAATATCGAACACTCTAAGGAAAGAAATATTTTGTCTCATTACAATCATCCATTATTTTGTTGTGTAGTCATGAATTCTCTGATGCAGAAGCACAGGACTTCTTGTTATCATCTTCTGGTTTTCTACAAGTCATATCTTTTATGATAAATGTTATTTTCATAATTTGGGAAGAAAGACCTATGAAATAACTTTTTTGAAAGAAAGAAAGATCAGTCACAATTTGGGGTCCTATTTGGCTACTCATTTGGGAATATCCCAAATGGGATATTCTCATTTGGGAATATCCATTCTACAGAGGAAACTGAGTCAGACAGAACTAGATCTTCACAAAGCCATTCTCACAAGTAGGCAGTTGAGCCATGACAATCTGCTGCACATCGGCTTGTCATCTGTCTTCAGCAGGGAGGGAGGAAAGTAATACAAAGCACCTGTGTTGTAAGAAGGGTTGGCCAACATGTTTGTAGCGGGTTCTCTTATCCATGTTGATGGTTATCATACGAGGTTTGATGACACAAAAGTCTTGCTTAATTTGGTGATAGAACCCGGTCAGACTGTTTCAAGATGCGATGCGCTTGGCTGTTCTCTTTGCCTTTGTTGTCCTCCTTCCAATTAGCAGTGCAGTTGGCTCCTTTAGTCCCTTCCAATAGCTCTGACAGTGGTTTGTGCTTTGACTAGTCCCAAAGCACTGCTCAAGTGCTCTGTTTGGCCCTGCTCTACCTTAGCAGGTACGGTCACCATGCTGGACTCCTAGGGACAAGTATTCCATCTCTGCTTTTGGCCCATTCTCTGGCAATCTGCTGGGAAATATCTGCATCTTATACTACGACCAGTTGCCAGGCCACTCCAATGACTCCCCTGTACCCTGGGTCTTGATACGTGCTCACTGTTGATTATTTGATATGAAAAAATATGCTTTATGAGGACTTTGGAGAAATATTTTATGATTTATAATATAAATTCTGCTTGATCTAAAGGAATGACCTCACACATTGGATTTTATTATTTCCCCTGCCATTTCTGTTTAGAGTCTCTTCTACTTGTCTCGATTACACATAAAATTTGGATCTGTGAGTTACAAATTTTATTATTTGTCATAATAATGGAATAAGCTATGCCAATAAGTTGTCATTGTTTAACCAAAAATAGCAGTTTTCTAAACTCTTAAACATCTTTAATATTTTTATGTTTTTATGTATTTCAAAACCCAAAGCATAATTAAAGAGAATTTATGCACAGGTTACTGAGTAATGTTGATCCACTTTCAGATTTCAAATTATGTACAGTATTATTTGGGGGGAATCCAATCAGGAATGCAGAGATAAGACTGGAGAAATGATAGCTCAGCTGGTAAAGTGTCTGCCACACAAACAGGAGTACCTGAGGTCTGGCCCCCGGTACCTACATGAGAGCTGGACAAGGCTAGCATCTGTAACTCCAATGCTGAGAAGAAGCAGGGGCACAGGCATCCTAAGAATTCAGTGGTTAGCTTAGCTAATTGGCAAGCTTTCAACTCAGCAGGTGACCTTGTCTAAAAGCTAGAAAGATAGCTCCGTAGTTCAAAGCACAGGCATCTCCCAGAGTCTACTTTGGATGAATCATAATAGTTCCAGGTGATCTGGCACCCTTATCTGAGCCTGTGGCCTATATATACACAAACACACAAAGATAAAATAAATGTTTAGAGCCGGGCGGTGGTGGCGCACGCCTTTAATCCCAGCACTCGGGAGGCAGAGGCAGGCGGATCTTTGTGAGTTCGAGGCCAGCCTGGTCTACAAGAGCTAGTTCCGGGACAGGCTCTAGAAACTACAGGGAAACCCTGTCTCAAAATAAATAAATAAATAAATGTTTAGAAAATAGGGAAACTGTTTCAAATAAGTTAGAAACAAGTCAGATAGAGAAGTGATTGAGAAAGACACCACACACACTAGCAAAATTACACTTATAAAATAGAAACGAAAATAATTTTTATAGTTGAAGGTCACCACAACATGAGGAACTGTGTTACAAGGTTACAGGTTAGGAAGGCTGAGTACCACTGCTCTACAGTCCTGCCTGCAATACAATCATATGGAAGTGTTTTTCCCAATTGAGGTTCCCTCCTCTTAGATGGCTAGAGTTTGTGTCAAGTTGACATAAAACTAGCCAGCACAAATATATTTTTTGCTTGCCAAAAATATGCATGCCCAAAACATACATACATGAGGCAAACACCCATAAGCATAAAAATAAATATAAAATTACAAGACAAACCTAACAAAAATTCATTGTGTAATTCTGCTGTTTCTGGTATAAGCCGTCCCAATCTAAGAAAATGTATACTGCTTCCCAGTGGGTTGCCACATTCAAAGAGTTGTGCAGTAGTGGGAGATAACTTTTACACACATGTGGAGTTCAAGAGAAGTACAAATTTTCACTATGGGAGGAGTCTATCTAGTTAGAAGTCATACCACAGAAGACACCAGTGCCAAAGGTGATGGCAACGAGCTTTCGCTGTGGAATGAGGCCTTGCTCTGCCTCTCTTTTTAACTAATTAAAAATGATCACATTTCCATCTTCTGATGCCTTTGACAGAGTATGGACATAGAGCCAATTTGGACATTTTCACCGAAAACTATGAAAGGCTTAGCAGTACGTGTCAACAGTGTCACACAGTGGAGTCTCCAACACATTGTCACGTTGCATTTTTATTCCTCTTAAAGGAACGTTAAGGAAAGAGGTAAGGAAATTTCACAGGTTAGGAAAATGGTCTTTGAGAAGCCACTTCCCCTTCTTTATAAATGTCAGGTCTCAACTCTTGACGGTCATGACTGTATATATATATATATATATATATATATATATATATATCCTAGATAAAAGATGAAAATGTCTTAATGTCCTAAATAAGAGCCCTTTCCTTTACTTCCATGGATTTTAGTGAATAATATTTCAATACTTTTCATTGCACTTTGTGTGAAACAGGAAATCTAGAGAAATGAGAAATGATACCGATGCTCTAGTGGAGGTCTCAGTGAGTAGCAGTACTTGACATGCAACCACAAGAACCAGGTTTTTGATCTTCAGCACCCAGAAAACGAGCAGAACATGGGCTTCATGTGCCTGTAACCTCACCAGTGTGAGAGGCAGAGACAGGAAGATTGCTGGGACTTCCAAACCACCAGCCTCACACCAGGAAGGCATCCCATCTCCAAGAGCAGTAGAACAGGACACCTGAGATGCTCCATTAGTCTCCATTAGTCTTCACATGTGCTCAGAGATATGTATACACACACACACACACACACACACACCATACATACATGCAACAAAACCACAAAACCTGAACAACTCAGTAATCTCACTATTTGCTCAGACAACATTAGCCAAGTAACAGGGAGTGAACATTTTAGATGTTTTAAATTTGATAAAAGTTTGGAAATGAAATACTGTTCCAGTAAGATGTCATGACTGTGTAGAACTTTATCATCTGGTAGGATCTATTGTCAAAGTGCTTAGAAGACTTTGATGAGGTCCACAATCAGACTATCACCCCCAGAGTGTGAAAGACCACATATAAGATTAGAGTAGAATGTTGCCCCTGAATCCAGTAACCGCTACGCAGAAAGTTTCAAGGTCTTATGTACTAGTACATACAGTAGGCACCTTCTGAAGTTATCCTCCCAATGCAGGAAGTCCATAGAGTCAGAAAAACATGCTTTGTTCATAAAGAGCAAACAAGACTTAGCCTGAGCACCAAGACTATGCTTAGTTCTAAAAAAGGAAAAAAATCTATTAAAAACAATTATTTGGCTTCTCTCTTGTTATTCAGATGAAACCAATCTCGAATGAAAATGAAGACACCTCACAAAAAGGACCTGTCAGTCTGGGTAGTAGAGTCATACATGCTTCCTTCCCCCTTTGCTTTGATTCTCACTGCACTCTTGTACCTTGGTATTGATGAACAGAACACGGTGTGAAAAGCTAGCACTGGGTTACTGGTTTCAAGGCCTGAGGGGGGAAAAAACAGTGGTTATTCAAGTGCAGGCACTCACTCAGTAAATTTGTTTCCAGCCCTTTGAAATCTTTAAATCTAGAAGATCCGTTAACTAAGCATCTCCATTAAAGGATGCTGGAAAGTCTTGGGCCCTCTCCGAGAATCCCCATCATCAGACGCCTGTGATAAACACACCATAGACAATAACTGACTGCAGAATTGAAGGAAATGCCTTGGCCACCTCCACCAGCACAGCATGGGGGGTGACTGCCTTAACTCTGCCCAGTGCATATTAAGATTCTGGTGGTGCTACTGCTAGATCAGCCTCTCTGCCCTGCATGGGAGGGAGATCAGTGCATTTACGGGCACTACAGGCAGGGGATGCCCCAAACCCAGCCGGCATCTGGTCAGAATGCTTTGAGCTTTTCCTCAGTCCACTCTTTTCTCCCTCTTTGTCGCCACCATCAGCTCTCTCTTCCTTTTCTTTCTTTTTTGTTTTTGTATTGTGTTTCTTTGAGGCAGGGTATCACTATGTAGCCCAGGTTAGCCTCACGCTTTCAATCCTTCCCCAACCTCTTAAATGCTGGGATTCCAGGCATGCATTGTATCCAGCTTTCTCAATCTTTCCGTTGTCTCCAGCTCTTTTCTTTCCGTGACATAGTATCATATAATGGAAATGCATGCCTGCATATGCCAGAGGTGGGGAGATACAGAAACTAAGGATTATTATTTCCTTTTATTCTCCTCTTCTTTTCCTTTGTCCTTGGATCCACTCGGTATAAATCACTGTATAAGCTCCAGGTTGGAGGACGTGGAGGTTTAATATGCTGCCAATAAGCACAGGTTTATAGACTTGTTATTTTCATTACTGTTTGGTAAGCAACAGTGCTAGAAGCCACACATGGGTTGAGCAAAAGAGCGATTGCTTCTGCGTTTGGCATGATGACCTTGTAAAGCACATTTGACTGTTGGCAGGAAAGCAGTCAGATTGATCAAGGCTACCTGCTTTCTAAATGGAGCCATTGCTTATGGCAGGAAGTGTTACTAGATACAGGATAACCATCCCGAGTCATTATATGACTTCCTAAACCCTGAGCAACAGGCTACCGCCCTGTCACCATCTGCCCAGCAGAATGAGCCCATGGGAGGAACAAGCATAAGGCTAGCTTTTGATTATGGTTTTGTTTTGCTTTTAACCTCTATACTTAGATGTCTTGTTTATTAGCTTCAATAAATTGCTGCTATGGTTTCTTTAAAGGATGGCAATGCTCTCTGACATAAACAATGAAACTATTTGACTTCAGATGGACTTGGTCTTTCCATCTTCTCTTAGCCTGGATCTTCTTTTCTACTTCAAGCAAATCTTAGAGACCCTCACATGGGTGCCTTCTTTGGCCATTTGATGCAGATGTCTATCTATACATTGTAGTGAACTTCTTTAAACACATATAAGACATAGTAAGTTACTTCGTTTTATGAACTGCAGTGTTTAATTTAGAATGCTTTCATATCTTCCTGTTTTAAAAAAAATAGCTCCCCTAGCTAAACTTCCAAAAGTGCCTTTCTAGGGCTGGATGTAATTAGCAACATGGGTTTTTTCTTCTTCTCCTTTGACTACTAGTAAATAATTCAATAAAGCCCATGCCTATCTATGGTTTCAATGAATCACCCCAATGTCAAGTGAAAGACTTCATTGTCCTATTTAGCAATTAAAGGGACTTAGAGGAGGTACCAAGATGGCAAAAAGGTGCTAAGGGGCTAAGCCCATACTAAAGTTTATCCCTCTTGAATCCAACATCTCTGTGTTTATTTCCCCACAACTATCTGAATCGGGTAATAACACAGAGTATAATGGTTAGGTGTATTTCACAGAAGAATTGAGGACTGAAATCAGTAAGTTTTGCATCTGGTAGGATGAACTATCGAATCTATAAAGTCTTTTTAGGAAGTATTTTTTTTAATCAAGGTTAAGGGGACAAAAAGATGTCTAAGTAGATAAAGATGCTTGCACCCTTGTACCCCAAGCCTGATCTGGCATCAATCTCCAGGGCCTACATGGTGGAAGGAGAAAGCTTTCTTACACAGTTGTCTTCTGTACACACACACACACACACACACACACACACACACACACACGACATAGATGATACAGATATAGATCATATATATAAATCATATACATACATACAGATAGGAAGATATAATTTTACAAACACCAAAAGCTAGTTTATTATCTACTTTCTGAAGATGTTGAAACTATGTATGTGTGTGCATGTGTGAGTGAGACACAGATTGTTATGTAATCCCTTTCCAGAAGACAGAAAAGTCACACTCATCCTTTGGAATAACATGCATGTTGATCAGAAGAGACAAAACTATAAACAGCACAAGCCAGAAAACAACCGGTGGCAGTGTGCTGGGCAGGAGTTGCATATTTAGGAGCTCTTAAGGAAAAGGAATTGTTGGAAATTATACAAAAATCCAGTAACACTTGACCACTGAAGTGGTCATCTCCAGATGGAGAAACTAAACTGACCTGGGACCTGTGAGGTGTTCTCTATGTCTCCTCTTTTAGGAGTTTTCTAACAAATACACACTGCAACTGCTGGTTTCAAAAACACTTGCAGTCCGTGGTCAACCGTTCATTCATACAGCCGTGGAGAGAGTGCTTGGTTCTCAGAGACTTTAACAGAGCTATGTAGGCCTGAACCTACAAAAGAATTTGTTCAATATTTAGAGCAAGGAGGAAACGATGAAAACACGAAGACTCTGAGCTCACAAAGATGTTTATGGTCCCTCCATGGCTAATTGAGTCAGTTGCAAATCCCTGCCCTATTAAACAGACACAGCCGCCACACCTCCTCTTCTAAGAGCCCGTATAAATTTTTAGGGACTTCCTACTTCCTTGCTTTTTAACTCTCAGTTTGCTTCTAAGCAAAGGAAACTCTTTACAACCCGTGGGATTGAAAATGATCTCCCGGGGTACTTGACGGTGGCAAATGAGGATCTTTATGGAGTCCATTTTCTGGTCTGAGAGACACATTTTCCCCCAGGTTGTTCACAAAACTATGGCAGCCGATGGGGTGCATAATCTGACTTCGGGAGGAACGGGGGTCTTTCTTTCAGACGGCATAATTATCCTACATCGAGCTCTATGTAAGGAGCTGTACAACATAAGGAAATATGACATTTACCCTGTAAGAACTTTCCATTTGTCTTACCGGGAAGCAGAGACAGAGGGGAGGTTAGCATCTTTTTGGATTATAGAAGGGAATAATTTGGTGAAAATGATAGGAACTTAATTGGCCCCAAAAATGATGAAATATTTTATATCTTAATATGACATCTTGAGCCTATTAGAATACTTAAAATCCAAAGGCATTTAGCTTAGGATAAGAAATGTGCTTGCATATGTGTGACCATCGGATTTCTTAAAGGATGTGGAGAGGAAAGACGGGAGTGGGACTGCTTCAGTCCAAGTCCAACCCCCATACCAAGAGTCACCATGTTGCTTACAGCTTCAATAAACTTGCTTCTGTAAAAGAATTTGTTCTGCAGGCAGCAAATAAAGTTTTATTTTTCCCTAACATAAAATGGATGCCAGACAGACCACCAGCCTGCAGTTATAAACTCCTCTTCCCAACCCAGAACCCTAGGGTTTATTTGATGCTACAGGTCAGAATATTGAAAGTCACATGTGGAAATCAGATCATAAGGGCATCAACTCACACGTGTGAAAGAATTCTCCAAATGGAAAGACAGGAGCGCTCATTCTTTCTGCTTACTTTTTCGGAAGCTCTAAAGAACTATGTGGAATTTATAAAGGAACCCGTGAAGATGTAGTGTATTTGACAAAACCTTTCATAAGAACCAAATATGAGATTGCCTTAAAACACAAGCAAGGACTTAGGCAGGGGGAAATATAAATCATCATTGAATGGAAGTTGCACCAATTCCTTTTCTGTCTCTGTGACCAAATGGCCTGCTATTGACAATTAAGAGGAGGAAGGATGCACTTCACCTCGCGGCTTCAGGAGGTTCGGTGCAGCAGAGTTCATCAGCTGCTTCATTCCTACCATGGCAGGCCAAGAAACACTCATGGTGACGGTCCATAGTCAGGGATGGTACGCTCTCAGTGGTCCATGCCTAGTGACCCTCTTCTTTTTCAGTTATGTCCCTTCTCCTAAACTTTATGTTTGTGAAGGAAGGAAAAAGAAGTGGTCCCCAGATTGAAGGTTTCAGCTCTAATGGAGGACAGGAGCCATGTATTGTGGCAAAAGAGGAGGTCCAAGGGACTTCCCCTTCAAAGGATGAAACCAGTGAAGTGATTATAACAAATTTAAATGTAAACCAAATCAGATGGGTCTCTAGGAGAGATGTCTAGGAAAGAGTTAAACACAACTTCTGCAGCTGAGGGGAGAAATTCTGGGGAAATGACTTAAGTTGTAGTCATTTCAACAGAGCTGTGTTTAAATTCAAGAAGAGAACCTCAAGGGAAGACTGAGAGGTGAGAGTGTCAGAAAATCCTGAGAGGTCTTCTAAAGGCAAAGGGCTTAGATAAAGGGGCCTCCTGCTGCAATCAGAAGGCTTCCTGTGGGAAGAATTTAATATGTTTATGGTATTTATCACCATCAGGAGACAGCACAGAGATTCTGTTCAGATAGGCATCCATCAGATTGAGAAAGTGGGTGATGGAGACAGGATTTCTGGCATATAAGAAGAGATAGTGAGGCCTCTGGCAGGTTGGCCGTGCTTGAGTGGATGGCACCACATCCAAGAGTGTGTCAACAACCCAATCTTCATTCATCAGGTTATTTTAAACAAAACAAAGTAAAACTGGCACTGGGTTTTGATTTGGATGTTCACCTTTCTAGACCTGGATGGAGGGGGGATGACCTTAGACTTCCCACAGGGCAGGGAACCCTGACTGCTCTTTGGGCTGGAGAGGAAGGAGAAGGGGGAATGGGGGAGGGGGAGGGAAATAGGAGGAGGGGAGGAGGGGAGGAGGGGAGGAGGGGAGGAGGGGAGGACGGGGAGGAGGGGAGGAGGGGAGAATTTGTAATAATAATAATAATTAAAATTAAAAAAGGAAATTACAAAAAAGAAAAATACAAAAGCCCAAGAAAGCACAAAATTGAAAAAAGAACAGAGGAAATAAGACAAAAAAGCATTCTCATACAGACTGGTTTTTTTTTTTCATCAGAACTAGAACCTTGGTTTAAGGCTCCCACATTGAACACTGGAAACCAATACCTCTTATGTGTGTGTCAAAGTATGGGTTCCTGTTGTTTTGTAGTCTATGTATTTGTATCTTGGATATGTAAAAAGAGAAAAGGTCAGTAAGATGATGCTGTGTTATGTGGGATGATAGATGCCAAATGTAATTGTCTGTATGATGTTTGTTGGACTTGGATGGGACAGCTGGCTCTCTGTGGTTGTCACGAGAAGATATCCACCTCACCAGGCCAGAACAGCGAGAATGATGTTAACGGCATAAATGAAGATAGATCATTTCTCATGGACCCACTTCTTGTCTTTGTAGGGATTTTTTCTTTTTTCTTTTTTCTTTTTTTGCCTCAAGATTACATAGATGGGTGGTTTTTATAGCCACTGAACATAGCACAGCTGTAGATATGCTATGTGATAGAACAGCATCTTATGTAGAAATGGAAAGAATTAGAGAAATATTATTCTCAGAAGCTGTTTGAATGTGGCTCACCCTACCCCATGGGGCACAAAGTCATCACACAGGTTAGAGGCCCCCCAGTCACTTTCAACTATGGAATAGTCTCGCAATTGCATGTTTTCTTTCTTCTTTTTTTGAATGTTTTTTTTTTTTTGCCAGATGCAAGAAATAATGAAAAAGTTGGCCTCTACCTCCTTTTTATTTTCTGTAGCTCTTCTCCCTGCACCCAGGCCTACTTAACATGCTGTGTTTGGAAGACGAACTCCTAATATTTCAGTTGATAGCAGCAGAGTCTCTAAAACCCGGTTTTCCTTGTGATCTGCTAATTTCTAAAATGATAGAATTTTACAGTCATTCATAAGGAGACCCCAGGAGCCTGAAACAATATTGAAATGAAGCTTAGTGTGAAGCCATGATGTGCTTTGTCGCCCACCCCTCTGCCTTTATGCCTGTTTTCCGAGTGATAACGCAACCAACAAAGCTCACAGATACACTGGAGTGCATCGCTCTGCCTACACCTAGGGGTGAGAAGCCCTGTAAATCTTGGCTCTGCCACTGCTTAGAGATGATTAAAATGCTCTGGCTTGTCCTGGTGCTCAGTGACTTCCTGCATTTCCACTGTTCTTGCCAAGTACCAGCAGCCACCGACAGGGCTCCCTGGCCAGCCTCCGCCAAGTGAAATGTTTTGAAATTAAAAATCTGAAGGAATGGTGCAAAGAGTGCTTGATCAGGTGGTGTCCCCTCAGGAAGCTACTTAATGGGAGGCCAAGGGGACCTCAGCACCCCCTCCCTGTGATGGCTCTGACACAGAACTTGAATTTAAAGGAACAGGCCTGCCCTCCTAAGTTAGTACAAATGTACTAGAGGCCTCGATGGAAGACCTTTGCTTCTTGACATATTAATTTTCAAGGGTATATATCAAATTTCTAGATGAAATATATCCTACTCTAGGAAAATCTGAAGACACTCACAAAAGGGAAAAACGTCAAAACAACCCAAAGCCCATTAAAATTCAGATAGTATATAGATATGCATGTAAGTCTATAGAGAAGCAATATAGAGAATAAGAAATACATCAATATATTTCAACGTGCTTAGAATATTTTATAGGATAGTTATTAAAAGTCTATGACACTACGATCATATTTGTGTTCAAGTCCACTACATGGAAATACTAATTTATAGACTGTAACTGGTGCTTAAATACTTAGGCTGATTACATAATTGGCCTTTCTTCCTTCTCTCTCCCTCCCTTCCTTCTTCCCTCCCTCTCTTCCTTTCTATCTCTGTGTGTGCCTGCATTCCAGCTCAGGGTTTCCCACATGCCATAAGCTCTTTACCATTAAGTTGCTGTATAAACCTTACAATGGACAATTTTTCACATAAATCTTGGTCCATATATATGGTGATTTTCTTGTATTCATTTTCTAGAAATTTAATAACCGAGTCAAAACATACGATATTTATCAGTTTATTTTTGAGACGGGGTCTTTCTTATGATGTGGACTGGGCTGACTTTCAACTGGCAGCAATCTCCCTGCTTCAGACATAAGCCACCACATCCAGCTAACATGCAGCCTCTTAGAAGATCCACTACCTCACAACACTGTAGAAATGCTGGGGTTGGCATTGCCCCTGTGGAGTAAGGAGGCCCATTTTCAGCCTCGTCATTTCCTACACTGAGGAGCCTTTCGTAAAAAGATTTGATGATTTTAGACAGGTGTTCATATTCCGTGATTCTTTGATTGATGATGGATTTGAATTTATACCACACATATAGTACCTATTTGCATTTCCTCCCAATTATTGGTTTTGGTCAATGGCCATTATTTCTAATATAAGTGACTTTCTTTTTCTCAAAGTATATTACTACAGCAATATTACATTTATTTTCCTGTAATGTTTATTACAAGCATATTTCTAGTTGTCACTAGCCTTCAAGCAATTATTAAAATCTGAACTCTGAACAACTATGGATCACTACCCCAGGTCTGCACAACAATGGGCCCATCTCCAGCTGGAAAAGGATGGAGGAGAGATTCAAAGGGCCCTTCTATTCACTGCCGAACTAGTTCCTAGACATAGATTTAGAGAAGGGAGATCATTGCCTTCAGTTGTGTCTGTTCTTATGACCCGCACCTAATCGTAGCTTCCGAGGTCAGACGAGATAGGGCAGTCAAACCCCACCTAATCATTTGGCCATACACATGGCCCTGATTACGTACAATGGGTCATAAAAGGCAACCCAAAGTCATGAACATGAGAAAGGTACAAGTAGGAAAGGTGGTGGTTAGTAAGACAAAGTAAGAGCTAGTGAGGGTAAGAGGGAGATCAAAGTGAGTGGGGAGACAGTCACCAGAATGCATTATAAACATGCATGAAACTGTCATTATTTAAAAAGCTAGCATAATCCTAAAATTCAAGATAAGCATAGATTAAAAATGGAAAGAAAATAAATAATAGCTTGATGTGGAAACATATCTTGCTTTAAGGTTTATTTTCATTTTTAATTATATGTATTACACATCCGAGGTTAGGTGTGTGCCCATGAGTGCAGGATCTTGTCAAAGTCACAGGCGTGGGGCCTCCTGGAGCTAGAGTTTTAGGTGGCTGTGAGCCTCCCTGTATAGCTGCTGGAAATGGAACTGAAATTCGCTGCAAAAACAATAAGAGCTTGTAACTGCTGAGCTATCTCTCTAGCCCTGCCACTCAAGTCTTCACCCAGGGCTCCAAAATCAGGTTTTATTGTTCAGTTGCACTAGATGAATAAAATGCCATTCAAAAAGTTAGTTGAAACTCATTTTTCCTCTTTAAGATTGCACACTTTGTAGTGGCCATTAAAACAAAACACAAATAATCATATCTCCCAGGTTCAGGCAATGTTTATTATCCACACGACAGAGAAAGCCAAAAGAAAGATTGTTGAGGAAATTCAAGCTCAGGT
This sequence comes from Arvicola amphibius, assembly GCF_903992535.2. Taxonomy (NCBI): domain Eukaryota; kingdom Metazoa; phylum Chordata; class Mammalia; order Rodentia; family Cricetidae; genus Arvicola; species Arvicola amphibius. Next base: position 137,827,587 of record NC_052052.2, on the reverse strand, counting down.
ATCCCAGGGCACAGCGGTATCTGAGCAATGCTCATCCTCATCAATAAGTGGACAGAAATCCAGGTGTGATATTTAGCAATCAATAAAGTTTCTACTCCTGTCTTTCTCCCAGATGTCATTGCAGCTACTGTGACTTCTTCAAGGTTGCATTGATCACACAGTTGATCTTGCTGGAAGCTGTGTTTTGAATGTGCAATTTTGGCTCACTAATGAAGATGCTTCTGTAGGTCATGGAGAGAGGCCAATGAACCTACAATACCACTAACAAGACATCACAGAATTGTGAACCTGCTTGACTTTTGAAAAATCATTGGAAGTACCAAAAATCCTCGAGAGTGAACCTGGCTAATGGAAACAGTGTTCTGTCTGCCTCTGCAGTAAATACCTTGGAGGATAGAGAGACATATAAAACATGCAGTAAAGGAGCTCACTAACCAGGAGTTAAGACAAAAATTAAACACATAAAGCAATCACAGAGCAAAGGATAACAGTTACAATTAACTGCAATTGTTTCCTATGGTTCAAAAGTATAGATAAAATCCTCAAGGAAATATGTATGCCCATGTGAAATGGGACATTTCTACATATCAAAAAGTTCAGAAGTGACCTCACCTTTCAAGATTTTCTTTATATCACAGAATGTATTTACTTCCAAATGAATCAATTTTACTGTCACCCTAGGAACTGTTGGAAGAAAACAGTCCTTAGAATTTGGCCCAATAAAGAGTGCACTGATAAATTTTTCTTGCCCTTTGGCACAGTCATTGCTGGTATCATATGTGATCAATGGGTCTCATAAGAATGTGCTCAGGGTTGGTTTCTTCTGCACTGGCATATGCACAGCCTGGACATGAGGAGATGACCGCTTTACTTAACACCAGACATCTAGACATCATGTTTTTTTGTCTCTGTTTCTCTGTCTCCCTCTCTCTGTCTCTGTCTTTTTCCTTCTCCATATTTGGAAACAAACTCAAAATTCTAGTACTAAAGTACAGTTTCAGAATTACTCGGGCTGACCTTGAATTGACTCTGTAGTTAAGACTGATAGACCTCAGGATGCTCCTGCCTCAGACTCTGAAGTAGCAGAGATTACAGGTTGTGCCGCTAGACCTACAATAATATGAATTTTCATGAATTTGCTCTTGCTCATGCAACATGGTTTATGAATATGTCTGGAGTATAATAAAGTGTTCAATAAATAGCATTTCATTTAGACGATGATATAAAATAAATAACATCTGGTTATTTCCAATATTGTTTTCAAAGGGAGGCATATCGTAATGTAATAGAAACAAGGGTAGTTGATAAAAACACAGCAACTTGAGTTTTAGAAAGATGTAGGGATGGAAAGTTGGCAATAAAGAGAAATATTAACCATTGTGAGCTTAAAAGTTGTAGAATCCCAAGCTTTACATCAAAATGGCATACAGATCTATAGTAGCTTATCATTTAGTTACTAAAACCCCCAGAGGTGTACTTGCACTCCTTCCTGGTTAGGTTATGGGCTATGCAGGAGAGAAATCAACAATGAGTTGAAGGAGCCTCTGTTACTGAGACTCATGCTTGAGAGTTGGTTGGAAAGTGTAGCTTCAGGTTTTATCTGTCTGCCTTCCTGGCAGGATGGGTGGTGTGTGAAGCTTGAGCTCAGCGAGCCCATCGGCAAATCAATCACACAAGCTCCAGAAAATAGAAGCCAGCTTGGTAAGTTTAAGTTTATTAAAAGCTTGATGGCAAGAAAGAATTTATGATTTCCACCCTTTCTATTGGGGGAGGGGGGATGGCTAACATATCCAGTGGCAAAATGAATGTATGGATTCTTGTTCTGTTAAATATTTGTCAAGATAGCAAATGCGGAGACAAACAGTAACTTTGAAAAAATTGGAGGAAGGAAAAGAGAGAAATCTGATACAGTTCTTGCTTTGAGGCAGTTGTGTACAAGAGGGGATAAGTTTTGGACCTTTTGGTTTATTAGCCTCAGTGAATGTGTGGTGGGTGGGTGTAAGTGACCCACAATCCACTAAACTTGTGGATTTCTTTGATACATAGAATAATTGCTTCCCACTGAACAGATATAATTTGGGTATGAAAACTAGAGGGGATAGTTCAGAATGGAGGACAAAGACCTTTCCCTGGAAACACGTTGTCAGGGCATCTCCCAGAACACCCTTAGAACAGTGACGTGTCTAGTCCTTGAATAGTTTATGTGTGGCTTGACTGAATTAGTGTTTACAGGGTTATTCATTGTTGTTCCTTCTTGAATGTTAAAGGCAGATAAAAATTAAGTCTATCAAGTGTAGAAGTCAAGTGACTCCTATTCTGAGCTCTCTAAAATGAACTCCACATGAATTGACCTGCAATAATCAGATTTAGGGTCACTGGGCAATATATATTAGATCCTGGAATATAGGCTAGGCCAGCTGAGCCATTCTGAAGTGGCAGGAACATGGTGGAATAAACCCCTAAGCAAAGGCCTCTGCAACACAGAGTTGCTGAACTGTCAGGGTTTTTTTTTTTTTTTCCTTTGGATTTTTTTTTTTTATTCTGTAGCTTCAGGCACCCGCGAAGCTGGAGATTTGCGAGGAATAGCCACCCATATGATTTTTCCATAATGAGGTTGTTAAAAGAAAAATGGCTAGATTTTGTTGCAGGTATTTTCATGGGGTGCTAAATTGGAGGATTAGTTGCAAACAGCAGTCCTGATAAAGTCTGCTGTCCATCTTGAGGTGGGCTCTTTCATTAAATGACACATTAAATAACCTATTAGATCCCCCCACCCATGGTAATTCAAATGCACCTGTCAACTTGATAAAGTACTTGCCTGGAGGGAAGCGCTGTTTACATTTTCACCCCATTCTTCAGAAAAAGTGAGATTCTAATTATTTCCCCACTGTAAATTAACGCTGCCTGTGATGGTTCGCATATCTCCATATTGTTCCATCTTTGGGAAAGTTAAATAATAGAACTGATTCATCATCTATTATGCCAGCGTGTGTTTTATGACAGCCTCTTCCCTGTGCTCGACACATCTCCTCTCGCTCAAAGGTTCATTTATTTCTCGGGCTTGTGTGCTCTCTGCAACTTTCTGGTGCTTAATCTTTGAGAAGTCCCTATGGGTGATCAACTGGTCCCCAAACTTTGAACCACCTCTCTGATCTGCCTTGTTCTTTCATTCATTTGAAGATGCATGCCCATTGTTCTGTGGTCATTAACCTGTTCTCAAAGGACACCACTTTACTTTTGTAATATTAGTAATTATTAGCGTCTTCCTGGAATGTTTTGCTTCTGATGTTTGAGGGTATAAAATTTGATTCTCTTTACAATTTTAGCCTTTGAGACACTCAGTTAATATTTTTAGAGTAATTCACCCTTTCCCTTGTTATTTTATGGTTACCCTATGAAAAGAGTTAATTTCTCACTTTCCTGGTTACTATTTGTGATAATAACTACACTAAATTATGCTCCTTAAAGTAGACTCTAGGACTTAGTACAAGCATTTCTCCTTCAAGCATTCTTCAGATCATCCCGCACACACCTTAGTCAACACCATGGGTTTGGGGGAAAGTGTTTTTTGATGTGTGTGTGTTGGGGGGGGGGATGTAGGGATACATAGTCCATATAAACTCTTGTAACAGCCTGATAAGTTACCTTGATGATGATAATAATTTTAACCTCAAATCCAGAATTTTCTATCATTTCCTATACAAGACAGTCACTTATTTGTCAGTGGAAACTAGATAACCTTGGAAACTAAAAGATGAACGGAAGAACCAAAGAATGAAAAAAGTAGAATTACAGTTGTCAAAGTGACAGACATTTTGAGATAGCTGCAGGTTGTGGTGTCTCCCATGTCCCCCTGTGGTCTCTCAGTGTTTGCTTGAAGTATCTCTAGGACATGAAACTGATCCCTCAGTGCTTATCTTCCTGAGTTGCAGTTCTCCAGCCACTTTGCAGCTTTACTTTCTCTCACTGGCCATTCTTCCATCAAGTAAGTTCCTGCCATAGCCTCAAGAAACCATTGGCCAATATATGTTATCAAGAACATTAGCCAACTGAAACTGGATGTTTTTCAGTATGTACATATTTTAGAAACATGCAACTATCTTTCTGTTGAGTTAGTTTAGCCAAAGTTAAATGAATGACAATACCTTTTAGATATGAACACAATACCTTTTAGATATAAACACAGCAATTTCACTACTTTTAACTCATTAGTTTTGAGATCAAAGTTTTCATAATGAAATTATGCCTTTCAGGGCTCTAATCTTTGCATCAATCAATCCAAGGCTACTTAGTGCATTTTATAGTTTTCATTTTATTTATGAGCTTTTGGTTCTATCTCAAAATTGTATGTGTTACAGTGAACACTGGAGTAGAAGTTTCATCTCCCTCTCCTGTCTCTGTTCTTGCCAAGGAATTAGAGAATTCTAGTTGATATGTAAGAACAAAATGGAATTGATAGAAAATCTTAAAATTAAACAATAATATAACAGGAGGGCTGCTTGTCATCCCGGCCCCCCAGCTAGCTTACACCCAAAATAATCACACAGAAACTGTATTCATTAAATTACTGCTTGGCTCATTATCTCTAGCCTCTTATTGGCTAACTCTCACATCTTGATTTAACCCATTTCTATTAATCTGTATCACCACATGGCAGTGGCCTACTGGGAAAGAGTCGGCACTTCTGTCTCTGGCGGCTCTATGGTGGCTCTCTGATTCTGCTTTCTTACTCCCAGAATTCAGTTGTGTCTTCTCCGCCTACCTAAGTTCTGCCCTATCAGGCCAAGCAGTTTCTTTATTGATTAACCAATGAAAGCAACACATAAACAGAAAGACCTCCTACACCACAATAAACTGTTGTGTGTGTATGGGCCAAGATACTCATGGGGAAAAAAATGAAGTTATAAGTTTGACAACAATGGCAGCAGTTTATTGCTGAAAAGTTGTACCTGCTTTCAGAGTCTTTCATTTGATGTTGTGTGAAGTTCAGATTAAGCATTTAATTATTCAACAATATAGGAACTTGAGTGTGTGTGTGTGTGTGTGTGTGTGTGTGTGTGTGTGTGGTATGACAGGGGTGGATGGGGACTATACTTTCAGGGACCATTTCTATAGTTTGTTACTAGTGCACATTTGAAAACAGGAAAATTCTTAGAAATCCTGGAGTCAGATATTTCATTTATGCCTGTTCTGTTCTTTTTTTTTTTTTTTTTTTTGGTTTTTCGAGACAGGGTTTCCCTGTAGTTTCTAGAGCCTGTTCTGGAACTAGCTCTTGTAGACCAGGCTGGCCTCAAACTCAGAGATCCGCCTGCCTCTGCCTCTCGAGTGCTAGGATTAAAGGCGTGCGCCACCACCGCCCCGCCCTACGCCTGTTCTTGAAATGATAAAAATCTACCTAAGGCAGTCAGAGAGATGGTTCAGTGATTAAGAACACTTGCTGTATTTCCAGAGGACTCAAGTTCAATTCCCAGCAACCCTGTCCTGCAATTTACAAACTTGAAACTCTAGCTCCAGAGGATCTGACACCCTCTACTGGCCTCCACAAAGACTGCACTCATATGTACATATGCAAGAACACATGCATATACATGATTAAAATTAAAAAAAAAAACCTTTAAAATATAGACCTAGAACTCTATTTGCTGAATAAGACTGAGTTCAGAGTTACAAAATTATAGTGAACTGGAAATGTATGTCATTGTGGGAACAGTGTTTTAGTAATGCAAGAACTGTTGGTGTAATGTGTCTTTAGAGACTTTATCATGTTTAGTCAAACATCGATGATTATACTGTGACTACCACAGTCAGCTCAGATTTTGAGTTGATCTGTTCCATTTTCATGTAGCCTCTGATTTTTGTTTTGACTTTGTTTCTGATGAAGACTCAGATCCATTAGATGTGGCTTTACTCTAGTTGGCTTTTTCCCTTTTTCTCTGTTCTTCGGATTAGACATTTCTTTTTTATGTTATATTTATTTTTAAAGGGGGGCATGATTAAATGTGGACTCAGTACACCCATGGGAATAGAGAGTCCATTCTGTCCATCAAACTCAATTAGTCAAGCTTGGCACCACACACCTCTATCCACTGAGTTGTTACATAGCCCACTTCTCCATTTGCTTTCTTATTTTTTCTTCTTCAGATTAGATAATTAATTTTTATTTATTTTTATCTGTTGTTTCTTTCTTCCAGTATCTACAGTTTGTTTTTCACAACAATGAAACTGCTTTTTACATTACTGTAATTTTTATTTGTAGGAAGACTTCTGCCTGGATATCTCTGTAGTATTTTCTTCCTGATAATGTCTGTCATAGTTCTCCACATGAGGGACATATATCAGTCATTTGGTTGTACTTCTTTAAACTTAAGCCTAATAAGGAGAGTAAAATCTTTAAAAACAGAATTTCATTTAAGCACCTAGGGAAATTTATTCTTTTTTTAAAATTTCTATTTATTTTCTATTTATTTCTTTTTACTTATTTAGTGTGTGTGTGTTCATGTGGTGTATGGTGATGAATGGGGTTGACATTCTGTATATGTGGAGGTCAGAGAACAATGCCATCAAGTTAGTACTAGTCTTCAACTTGTCAAGAATTTAGACAAATTCAAGTCCACAGCTTGTATTCAAGTGATTTTTTTAGCTTCTCACCAGCCCCTATATAATTTCTGTTCTCTGGCTTTAGTGCATGCATCATCTACTGACTTTTATAAATTGATTTCTTTCTTGATTCCACATTTTCCTGTTTTAGTTTTTAATAATTTTTTGCATACATCATACTTTCTTCTTGCTTCAGGTAATGAAATTGCAAAAGAAGGAATTATCACTATACATAACAGAATTATATATAGAAAATTCTAAAGACTCTGCTCAAGATTATTACAGCTAGTAAATTATTAAGGAACATAATGGGATAAATTATCAACATACAAAAACCAATAGTAGTTTTATTTATGAAGTATCCTGGAAGGAAATCATAAAAGCAAACTCATTTGCCATAGCATTTATAAAAAAATAATTAGTGATAAGCTTAACCAAGAAAGTGAAAGATATGTTGGCTAAAACTACTAAATAATAGTGAAAGATATAGAATAAAATAATAATAATAGTTTGAAAGATAGCTACAATATACAGACTACCCTAGGCAATCTACAGATTCAATGCAATCTCCATCAAAATTTCAATGGACATTTGTACAAAAAAAGTGGAAAGGATGAAATTTATATGAATCCTCAAATATTCCCCTATGGCCAAACACGAAAGTAAAACAGCAAAATTGTCTGATTTCAACCTATACAGCAAAGTCACAGTGATCAGTGCTGACATAGAAATGACACAGAGCAATGGAACAAATGGAGGGCATAGAAATAGGTGGGCACGTGTGTGGTCTTCAGCAGAAAGGGAAGAACGTATATCACGGACAACTGAGTCTCTTCCACAACTTGTGTTGGAAACTGGAAACTCACATTTAGAAAAATGAAGTTAAACCTTGGTCTGATAGTGTATTTAAAAACAAACAAACATCAACTCGAAGAGAATCAAGCACCTAAACATTTTACGATCCAGCTTACTTGTAACCACTTCGCATCGAGTATATGCACTGCACATTATATGTTATGTGTCATGCACGCACACACAATTTTTAATTGGTCAATTATGTTTCAATAAAGCTGAATAAATTTCTGTCAAAAATGAAAGTTTAAAATTGCAAATAATGAAAAAGAATATTAAAACAAAAAAGGACCCAAAAGATTATGCTCTGTAGAGGTTTGTTGTTGTTTTTCTTTTTCATTGTTCTGAAGTTTCTTGATAGTCGAAGCATTGCTCTGGAGAAATTTCTGAATCCTCTTTAGTTCTGACAGGAGGTTGCACACACATCAGGTATTAGTGGTAGGTGTTATTTGGGCTGAGCTGCCAAAAGATTTCTAAGGAGGTCAATTGGCATCATCTTGTTGATATTATGTGTGTGTGTCTAATATGCATACATGTAGGTGATATTTAGGTATATACCATACATATTTATATTTAATAACACACTAACATATCTTTTAGGCCAAGAGGATGTCAAAGAAACTATTTAACTAAAGTTCTTCATTATGGTGACGATGAAACAGAGACCCAGAATTTTCTAGTGACAGATACAGGTTATAATATAGACTTTCTGTTTCCCAGGACATCATTTCTTCTAGGACCACACAGTCAAAAGTTTATTCTTTAGAGCCATGTTGCCCTAAATGATTTCTTCCCATAGCCCAACCTTGTCAACACAAGGGAAAGATACATGATTCAAAAATAAATAAATATGTCCCTTTGTTCTGTTTAAATGAGGACTTCAGGAATATTTTTCTATCCCAACCAGGTTGGTTTTAAACGTATTTTAAAAGGATAGTAAAGAACATTGAGAAGCCTGAATACCAGTGGTGAGGGAGTCTGGTGGTCACATTTTGGCTTCCCTGTTTGTCAGCTCTCGGTAACTCCAGTTCCAGATGATCTAATACTCTTTTCTGGTTCGTGTGGATACCAGGCTTGTCATGGTGCATGTACATACATACAGGCAAGACATACACACACACACACACACACACACACACACACACACATTTAAAATCAGGATTTTTTGGTTTGTTTTAGTTGTGGGACTGTTTAATGACACAGTCGATTGTCTCAGAACGCACTGTGGCTTCAGAAGTTTTATGTGCGTGTGAAAGGCTGTTATTCCAGGAGAGTCATGCCATGGCAGTCTCTGACTGGGGGGGGGGGTGGGTGGGGTGAGGCGGTGAAAGAGTGGCTGAGAAGAACTCCCTGGATTAGGAAATGAGGAGTTCAGACTTGACTGTCGGGTGTCGGCAGAGAATTCACTTCACTGACACTGTCGGGGGAAATGGGAGACACTGATTAGTTGTATAGAGATGCATATATATTCATATGCATATGAATATTTACATATATTCGTGTGTATATATAATATGTATAAAAAACAATTTGTAGTTGGCAAAGAGTAACATGGATTTCAGAAGCATCAATGATAAGCATGATAAAAACCAAATAATACAAAACAAAGACCCAGGTGTCCTTTAATATTGAGTCCTTTTAATTTGTTAAATTCATTTATTTACTCCTTTAATCAATGCTTACTTAGTGTCTCTCACTAGCCAGTCGCCATGGCTTTGCCTTGTGAAGCTTGCGTCTGTGTACAGAAGGACAGAAAAGAGCAAAGCAAACAAAAAATGCTCAGGGTGTTTGGTGTTAATTTATCTCGGTAAGTATGATTCCAAACACAAGGTAGAGCAAATGTCTGATGGGCTGGAGCTGTTGCCTTCGGGTGGTGGATCTCACTAATAGGCGACATTTGTAACAATCCTGATGGAGGGAGGGGTACAAGCCATGTACATGTCTAGGGAACACTCACCAACACCTATTACAAAGCTCGTGTTGGCACATGTTCAGTGGGTGATATGAGCCCACCATGATCACCAGTTCTCTCTAGATATGTAGTCAATTTATACTACTTGAGTTGGATTCACAGGAAGGCACAGTAGCACAGTATAAACGCTCTATTCTTCACTCATGTGGCTTTGTTCATTTCCGATGATTCTGGAACTAATTAAGGTGTGCTTTAATCTTGGAAGTTGAATAAAATACACACACGTAGACCCACAATCTCTTCACTTGTGTTATTTTGACCATGTTCTACCATTGCTCAGAAGTCAATTCAAAGAATGTGCTAAGAATCCAGTATTGTGAGCATTGACAACAGGCCACCTTTTGAGATAAAAGTTTCCCAGAGAGAAAGGATTTCCTTTTACAGTGTCATAGATTACAAAACAGTAGGTGGCAGCTTCAAGTCTTCCTTGAATCTGGGTTTCATGTTGCCCAGCTGGCTTCCAAATGCTGGACTCATGGGACCCTCCTGGCTCTGCTTCCGAGTACCTGAGATTATAGGTTTGCATGATCTCATCCGCTTGAAATATACTTTAAAGCTTAAAGGGCAGTGTTCTTCGTATCAGCTGATAGCGCAAGCTCTTCCTAACAATGACATAGGGACATGTTTATAGGTTTGAGTCACACTTGGATCAGGTCCCTGGAGCTAGATTTCAAGTTTAACACCAAAAAGAAAAATAATAGATTGGTCAACTTTGCTTCCTTCAGATCACGTGGCTTCCACAATTGGGTGTCTAAACTATTTCATTGCTGTCCCTTAGTTCTGTTACCCTAGAAAGTAAAAGATTAGATTCTATAGATTCAACTTTCCTTTTCCTTTACTTCTAGCTTTCAGGGGAAGAAAAACCGACTCTAAACTTGAACGTCTGGGTATTTTGTCTCATTTTGAAAAAACAATATATGATTTTGGCACTCTGACTTTGAAGTGTTTTCTTCTTTAAGTCTGGAGATAGAGAGTGCAGTGGAGGTGTGAAAAACAGGGCAGGCCACATCATTAGGACTGATTTGCCTTTAAACAATGCATTCGTCATCTGTATGATTTATCTATGGTCATAGTAGGCGGCTGGAGAAAATGCATGTTGTTTTCTTACCTCACCCCCCCCTATTTTTGATTTTTCTGTGTATCTTCAATCCCACGTCCATGGATCCCCACTCCACTCCTCTCCTCAGATTCCAGGACCCCTGCTGTCTCTCTCTAAAGCACTGTTCAGTCTTAGCTGGTGTAAACAAAAGACTGGCAGAAGGGCAGGGTGGGGGGTGTTCTAAACTGAGGCTGGCTTGGAGATTAATCTGTAGGATGTTTAAATATGGCCCACACCACCACCATTATGAACATTTGCATGCATATCCAGAGGCAAAAACCACGGGAAATGCTGCCAAGACCTGTGATTTTTACCCTTTCATAAAACAGCCCCCCCAACTTTTGTTCTTATATTTATTTCTGTTTCTCAGAGTTTTGAGTAATGCTATAACCAGAAGTGAAATTCTTAATGATTTCCTTGTACAGCCTTGTGTAAAATGGTTCCCACTAGCCGATACAACATGTAAAACTGGTGGTTACAAAAATTGGAGATGTCTAATAGCAAATCTCTAGATAGAGTGTATCTATCCACAGAAGCACATGGAGGTGTGTCAACTTTCTTCCAGTGATATAATTCATCCCTATCTCAATTGAGCAGAGAAAATTTTGTATAAAAATTTGGGTTGCTGGCCACTCCACAGTTTATTACTTTTCTCTATGTTGCTTCCAATTTTCTTCAGCGCTTTCCTACCCCCCGATGGCCACGTTAAAAAAAGGAAACCTTGACGTTTAACCATTTTAACTCCCCTCACTTACCTTGGTAATCTTCTGTCAACTTTGTGGTCTTTCATTCTGAAGAAATGCACAAAATAATTGAAAAATGTTGCAAAATCCTGAGAGACATAGACTACCCAAAAGTCAAAAACAGCAAGATACCAAGTAAAACCATCAAATGTGTATGTTCTTCCAAGATGCTGTGTGTGGTCCAGGTTGCATGTGTTTAGGGAAGGCCATTGGCTGACTTCTCAAATGAGTCAACTCTGATTTTGAATTCCAAAGTGTAAATTTTGGACGAGTCAAGAAAGGCCATCCGACATTACCTTGTAAAAAAAAACCTACTCGGCTACCACAACTTTTGTGTTCTGTGAACTGCTGTTGACATTTTAAATAAGACACAATCATTACAGTTTTGAGATTTTTGTCTATATTAGAAAATTAATTTTATGGATGACATATACAACCTTAATTGTAGGAACCATTTGGAGTCTTGGCCTCCAGCTGCTCTTCCCTGCTAGCGATCTTTACTTTCCTTCTGATTTGAGTTACTGAAAGCTGTGTCAAAGTTGTTTACCAGCTCTGCTTCACGAGCACGTGTTGCCTTGGCCTTGAGGATCAGAGGATAAGGTTTTCACCTGTTGGCCCATTTGACTGTTAGGTCTATAAGCCTCTATGGTGCTATTGAATAAAGGGCTTCTTACCAGTGACTAGAGGTCCATGTCTCTGTCTTTCTGTCTGTGTATGTTTGTGTGGTTCAACCTCCAGCCCCTTGCCCGCAGCTTGGGAACTGTATGATAGGGCATAGAATGCAGACAGGAGTTGTGCGCTGCACTTAATTATACATTTCTTTTAATTCTAAACAGAATGCTGTGATTAGTGCCCCCCTAAAAAGGATTCAAGTACCGGCAACTTAGTCAACATTACCTAATACTCAGTGAATGGGTCAAAAAAGGCTCTGCTCTCTAGAATAGGTGTTGTTGCTGCAAGGATGGGCTAGCTGTTGTATGAGGGCATTTGTTAGAAAACCCTGCCCTTCCCTTGGTTCCTTCTGTTATTCGTATGCCTTCTGCTATTGGTGCCTGTACCACAAAACCCCTCCCTCTTTCCATCTTCCCAGTTGCTAAAACTGTGAGCCAAACGAATTTCTATTCACTAATACGTTATCCAGACTCTGGTATTCCGTTACAGCTGCAGTAAACTGAGGAGCACATTGCCTTTTAAGATACAACAAAGCAAGCATTTCTGTAAAAGGTAAACCTTTTACTGGGACCCATTTTTTTAACCAAATAATCTGGCCCTAAACAAATGGTGAATAAAATCACCATCATCAGGCACAACTCATTTGGAGCTCTAGCATCAAATCCACAGGAGACCCACTGTATCATCCAGCGTGACCTAATTTCCTGACCCGGCTCCCTCTAGTTGGTTTTCCACCCTTAGAAATGGAGTGTAAACACGAGCAAGAAAAGAGAAGAAATCAATTCAAAAGCTATTAGAAAAATACATCTCTGCGTCCATCTATGTACCACTGCATAATTATAATAACATAAACAATTCCACTATAAGGACATTCACATCAGACCTAATTTCATGCCGAACTATTATAATGCAATTAACAGCCTCCTGGTCCTGTGGTAATTAAGGTCCGTTGTGAAATATGCAGTATTTGAACCTGTTCCGGCCTGTTTCGTCTACTATTGAATCACAGCCCTTAACTTGCCTTCCTGCTGAAGGATGAATTGCATTTAAGAATTATTATATGCAGACCTGGCATTTCGGGAATTCCCTTTATGTTTTTATGCTTCCAGACGGAGAGATCAGCTTTACTCCTCAGAGGTATCCTATATGCGTAGTCTCTCGATCCACTTGTCTCAATAGATCTGTTAACTCTCTCTAGGCTTCCCTAGCAATGCTAGGCATGTTTGATCGGCTTGATGAAGGGATTTTAGATGACAGGAAAGAGATTTATGCAGCCAACCTCAGATTATGTGGTAAAGTAGAGTGAATAGCTATATTCTGACCATGCTTTTACAGATGGAGAGGGGACTGCAGTTTGTCATGGAAGTTACTTATCTTGCCAAGTAGCTAAGTCCTTACTCATTACAAAATGAGGAGCAAAAGCGGGTGTAGAAAGTGCAGTTTAGAGAAGATCATGTCCTGCTTCCTTCTTTACATCTCTTTTTCTCTCTCACTTACCCTAGGTATAACTGTATAGGTGGTGTGGCATTTGCTTTGGCAGATCTTCCTGCCCTCCACTTGGATTGCCTCTGTGGCCTGAAATAAAATTTAATGGGAAATATTACATACAGGCTTTTGGTTTGGAGAGCAAATATCACACGGGTCACTTTGCCACATAGTTTGTTTCTGAGCAGCTAGACTTAAGGGCTCAGATTTAAAAGGCAAGAGAGCAGAGTTACAGGGGAATTGTGTTCACGTATACCGATTGCTCAGAAAGAACTTTGTGATCTAGGGAAGAAGGGTGATTTCTTCATCTCTCTCCTCCTCTCTATCCGCCTCTGATCAGCTGCTCTTCCGGTTCTGTCTATTATAAAACATTTTTTCCCTCCCTTGCCCTACTTTCCTAACCCTGGGGAGATTTTACAGTCTTAAAGGCAAGCATCCCTCATTGCTGGAGGCTGTTCTTTGGTTGTAAGTTAGAAGATGCAGCAATTACCTGCAGGGTAGGTTGTTTTCACAGCCCCTGTGAAAAAGCTTAATACCTCAGCAGGTAACTGAAAATACTCTCTTCAGAGGGGAATGTCTGTCTGGGTTCCTTTGACTATTTCTGGAAGCTGTATTGGATTTTTCTCCTTTGTCTCTGTATCCCTTTCAGAAGGTAAAATGACTCCATCTCGAGATCTGTTCCTTTCTGTAACTCTAGTATCCCAAGGATCCCAAGACATGCCAACTGGAAACTCAGGAAAAAGCATGCCTGCTTTGGAAAATCTCTGTGGCCCAAACACAGAGAAAAATGTGGCCCAGTGTCTTTGCTAGTTAATCTCCAGAGAATCTTGAGTACTCCAATGGGATGTTAGTGGAAAGGATGGACATTAGACATTGAATATTACATTTAATTTTGAATGTATCCACCAAGACCCAGCATGGAAAACTCAGAATGTTCCATATGAGCGTTGACCTGAGAGGAAAAATTCAGCCTCTAGAATCATGTGTAAACAAGTTCCCATCCTGTGACTGCATATTAAAGAAAAACACAGTAGTATGTTCATGGCCATGTTCAAATGCTGAATCACAGTACAACCATGAGCTCATGACTTTAGACATTCAGACATTCCTGAACTTAAATATCAATCTGAATGCTTATGGTTGGAGTCTCTGGGAGCTTGTATGTTATATCCCATTGGAACTGTTTGAGAAAGTTAAAATGCAAGCATAGGAAGTGAGGCGAAAGGGAATAAAAGTTCCTGCCTTATTACAGGGAGCTAGATGGAAGGTGGGCACTATTTTGTTATTGATAAAAGGGAGAATTGTCATGGACATCAGAGGCACAGGTTACAGGGGTGGTCTTGCTAAACTAGATATGGACAAGTGGAGGAAGCAGGGCTCTAGGGGACAGGCTTGCTCCAAGACATAGGAGAGAAGAAGCAAGGGACACTCTTCTGCTTCACCAGCTCTCATAGTCATGCCATGTGAGTAGAAAACGAGATACACTTTTTCCTCTTCTCACAATGCCAGAACTATTGAACAATGATAAATTCTCATGCTTAAGCAGTGGCATTGGCAGCAGTTTGTCATATAACCCCATACACCTGAGAAGCTGGCCGAGGCGAATGCAGGGTCCTTTGTCTCAGTCGTTGTTTCTAATCTTAGCTCCCATATCACGCAGCACACAGTAAACATCTGTTTATGTCTATATGCATTTATAGGGTTTGCAGAAAGAATACAAGTTGCAGAGGCTGCGGTAGAGTTCAGAAAGATGCAGAAACGGCCTGAGTCTGTATTGATGAGCTAAGGAATCAGGGCAGTGCTGGGATGGAAGCTTCTGGAGTCAGGGTTTGGGAGCAGAGCTGTAGAGCCCAGGTATGATGTAAAATGCTGAGCTGTCTGAGAACAGGGATTGTGAGTTCAAGTCCGGATCTCTGGATTTCCGGATCTCGATGGGTAAACTGTTGGGCAGGAAGGAGGTTGAGCAGGTTGTGTCAACAGTGGGGAGGAGAGCTGAGCTGCAGCTGAGAAATCCTCTGCTTGTCGTTGGTATGCACACACACACACACACACACACACACACACCAGGTATCAAAAGAAAGGCCATTACACACACACACACACACACACACACACACACACACACACACACCAGGTATCAAAAGAAAGGCCATTACACACACACACACACACACACACACAGACACACACACACACCAGGTATCAAAAGAGAGGCCATTCCATCATGGTGTTAAGTGACCATCACTTTATGTGGTCCAGGTGAGGGAGTGACATCCATTCATCAGTTGGCCTGTTGTGTTTGGTAAATTCTTGGGAGTGGATTCCCTTATCTGATTTTTGAGTACATCCATGTGCCCTTATGGTCTCAATCCACCCTCTAAAATTCATAGCATGGCTCCTTCTCTCCACCCGGAAACAATCACTTATCCGTCTGTGTTATGTGGTTGGTGCCAGGCACACAGGTTCCCCCCCCCCCCCCGCCCAGGATACCAGTCATCCTTCTCCCTCAAAGCAAAGCCAAAAGCTTCTTATCGAATGTAGTCTCCTAGGGCAAAGCCCAGCCTCCAGAGCCTGTTTTATACAATACGGAGCAAGTAGAGTAGGGCACAGTCTGATCTCAACACTCAGTCAGATTCACCAGAGGAACGGTAAGCAATGCTTGAAGACTGAGACCAGAAGCACAAAGAGGGTCTGGGCTGCATGAATGACGACGATGCCGCAGGAACAGCATCACATGTGTGCCTTTGAGCAAACCGCTTAACATTCCTCAGTTGCTATGTCTATACCACTGTCCATGAAGGGCCTGTTGTACTTGACTTCACTTCTGCTACTTGTACCCTGGCTGTGGCTTATATCCAAGCTGTCTTAACCTAGAATCTGGAGTCTCCACCACACCAAATGCCCTTCTGACCTCATATCTTCTTATAGTGGTGTCACGGGGACCCTTTGCCTCTCAGTGTCTTTATCAGGGCCAGGCCTGTGCTGAAATCACCTGCGCAGTGTCCATGTCTGTGACAGTCCCACCAAGACTATTTAGTCGTCACCTGTAATAGAAGCATAGGGACCACACATGTTGAGGAGTGCTATGTATTTTTTTTTTCAAGATATCTAGATGCTGTGTAATGGTCCAGTCAAGTGACTTAGCTGATCAGTCATCTCACATGCTTATTATTTCTTCATAGTTTGGGATATTCATTATGTAAATTCAAACTACTTGTAACCTATTGTGTATTAGTGTCTCACTGACACTTATTCCTGCTATCTAAGTGTTTGCCTGTTGACCAGTTAGTCCCTGTTAGCTCATCTGGCAACCAGGAGTCTCCTCTCTATAGTTAATATGTCAGCTTTTGGTAGTTGCCTTGGATGTGTGAGACAATGTAGAATTTCCCTTCTCTGTGCTGGCTTGTTGAATATCTGCCACAATCCATGTTGATGAAAAATGTTAGGGTATTTTTTTATCATCTTATAGCTGGGTAGCATTTCATGATGTCTCTAAACCACATTTTCTTCACCCGATCAATATACAGTTACACTGCTTAAAACACAATCAAAAACAACAAACAAACAAAAATTCTCTGAGTTTGGACTTTTTCTGGAAAAAAAAGTCTCCTCTCTGTACTTGTCATAATCAAACTTATTTAAAGTTAGCATCAGCCTATGTTCCTGTAAATTCCTGCAGGCAGTGAGTTTCTTAAGTATGCTTGCATTGATACAAAACCTCTGTTTTTAATCATATTAGACCCCTGCCTTTTTGGTCCTTCAAATATTTTAAAGAAATTTTGACTTTTCTTTTCTTCTGCTCATCCAGATTTTAATTGTACCCCCCTTTTTTCCAAGGAAAAAAGTTTTCACTGGCTAAGATTTTAGGAGTGTATTGCCAGTCTCAGACTTGTATTAACCAGTCATTGGGCAGGATTTTCTTTTGTATTATGAAATCTTTCCAAATCCTTGAATATTTGCAGTATTTGTAAGGTAATGTTGAAGAGGCATTAACATTTGGTTTATGTTTGAAGTGGGCCTCTGAATCACTAAATAAATATTCTCTGTCTCAGCAAAAAAAAAAAAAAAAAGGTAATAGAGAATCCATTAAAAACTTTGTCAAGTTCTAAAACTATAGGCAGCTTGGAATAAGAAATGAAGAATAGCATAGAGCACCAGTATAGCTCAGGAACTGAAGAAAAAGACCAAAGGGGGAACAAAAAGGAACCCCGAAGTTTTATTAGCAGCACACAAGTTTTAAGGAGGTGTAGTCAAATCTTCATTTGCAATATATTAAACAATCAATGCAGGTGTGTCTTTTCAACTGCATTGTAAGTCAATTAATTTAATTTAATTTAATGCTGATGTAATACACAGGGTGTGTCGCATTAGACAATGAATTTGTCACCTGAGAAGTTTTGCTAAAAATAAGGCTTCTTATTCCATTAAGAACCAAGTTCAGGATTGCCAGGAACAAACTTGACGGTCAGTGCAGACAATGTACAAAATCCAGGAACCGTCTACAGGATTGGTTCGGGGACAGGCGAAGCCTGGCACACACACCTCACAGCACAGGTGACTGGAAAGAAAAAAACCTTTCTCTTGGATGAGAGAGGAAGCACAGCCTTTTGCAAAGCCATCTATAAACATGTTTGTTTTTTAATCTGCACTGCCATTGTCACAGGCTGCTTGATCTTCCTGCTTTGGGTTAATATGGAAGTCAATTAGAGCTTCGTCTGTGTGGAATTAACTTTGGGGAGCACACACCGGGGATTTGTCTGTCTTCACTATTTAGATATACGCCATAAAAGTACGCGTGGAGCATGGTGCGGAGTGCAAGCACCGCAGACAGCAGACTTTCAGAAGTATTGTAAAATCATTTCAAACTGGCTAAGCTCTCGCCAAATGTTAACTACTTTTTTCTTCCTTTTTTTTTTTTTTCTGGGCATGGGGGACCTGGGGGCTCTCTGGGTCTCACTAGGTGGCAGTGCACGATTACATGTGCAAAGGCCATGGCACCAGCTCCAGTCTCTCCAGCTGTGACCCCCACCCTCAGGATGAAATTTCTGCATCTGCAGTTGGTTCAGGAGGGGTTACTTCCCACATTTCCGTATACACTGTTTATCCCAGTGGGTTTCAAGAGTTGTATCGCCATTTTCTCAGGCTCCCAGATGGCGCCATCATTGAGGTATGTAGGAAATGGAAAAGTTTGGGGGTAAATGTTTTGTGTGTTGTAGCTCGTTGTTGTTATATGCATGCATGCTTAAATGTGTGTGATTTACACTTGATGCCAAACACGTCGGCATCACTGGGAACGTAGGTGGTCGCTAGTATCTGTAATACTGCATGTAACTGTTTTGAAACTGTATTTTAGTTTTTGCCTACATAGGATATAAAGGAAACGAAAGTTTCTGTTTGTATTGGGGGAGATAGACCAGGAAAAAGCAAACAGAATAATTCAGAATTTTACCTTCAACTGTTTTAGTTAGGTAGTACTTACAAACATTAATAGGTACAGTCAAAGAGATGCTAATGTTTCATTTCTCTCTAACGAAAGATTATAAAAATCCAGAGACGCTCCCCATCATTTAATCGTCTGGGAAAGATCTCAAAGTAACGTTTTCTCCTGAAAATGTGTTTTTCAGAAGGCTGATTTTAAATTTATAAACTTAGAGTCATGGGATCCAAACTTAACATTGGGTTGAATTCTGGGGCTACATTGCTTTCACCTAGGTGGTGCTTCATTGGGGAACCTGAGGGGGTGTTAGGACGAAAATGAAGGCTAAGAAGGAAAACGCCTGCAGCGACACAGCCTGCGTGTCACGGAACTGTGCCACAGAAGTGGCTGGCTAAAACTGACAAATCTGTCTGTCCCGCCACCTTTGAATCTGCCTGACACTGTTTTTGTTGTGAAACTGATGGAAAAAATAATCAATCAAAAAAAAAAAAAAAGAGAGAGAGAGAGAGAGAAACCTTTCACTCCGTCTTGGAAGAAATTTCGAGTTGTTCAGAGCCCAGTCTTGCAGATAGGAGCCAGTATAATTCGAATCCCACAGGCACCTTCCTGAGAGGAGCACAGCAAAGCTCTCCAAGGCGCCAGCCCTCTTCCCTTCCCTTCCCCACCACGACTTAAGAGAAGGGAGTGGGTGTGTGTCAGTGAGACAGCAGGTGAACCCGAGAGCTGGTGCTCTCTGTCCCCGAGCTGGCATCTACTGTCCCAATGTGATTTTAAAGAGGCTGGTCCCCATTGTTTTTGTATGATCCTTTGTGACTTCTGAGGCATTTACCATAGAAGCCTTTGTTTTCTAATAGAATAAACTGATGTGGCTTTACGTTTTAAATTTGTCAATGTATCTGTAATTATGCACTTGCTACCTGCTCCGAAATAGCATGACCTGTGAAGATGCTAAGATAGTCTCTCTGCTCTAACATTTTACATTTCTCCTGGCGCCTGGGTGGAAAGTCAGGAGGGAGATGTCCTGGCCTCCTGAGTACAGCCACCACCAGAGTTCTGTTTCCTCTCTTGTGCTTTTGCTCCATAACCTTGGCTGAGTCATTTCTCACTACTCTCTGCCTATTTCCTGATCTGGAAAACTGGGTTATGCATACTTATGCTACCTGACTCATGGGGATTTGGGGTAGATTAATGAGATACCATCTGCAAAGCACTTTTAGTTCTTTTTCAAGAGGTACAATAAGGATTGAAAAGCATTATGGATCTTGTACAAGGAAATGCATTCAACCTATAAACATTCTTACGAACATTGATAATTTTCCACTAAAAATAGCCTGAACAAACTTCAGGAAGGACTGAGTGGTCTGGAGGGAGATGCTAGACCTGCCTGCCTCTTCCTCTTTATTCCATCATCTGCCTATTACAGCAGGGAGTGATGGACAGGCAACTGGGCAATTGTTCTTTTGCGCAAATTAAATTCCAGCAATACTACCCCCCCCCACACACACACATTGTTTATTTGGGTCATAGAATATGCAGTGGGTCTTGGCCTCTCTTAGGTGTATATGTGATCTACCCATGCAGACTTACTTCCTCTGAGTCCCAAGACTTTTATTCCACAAAGAAAGGTCCTCGTTGTATTGCTTTTTCTAATGCTTACAATGAGTGTTGGCTTTTCTTCTTTATTGTCTCCATACCTCCTCCTGGGATAAGTTAGGTAATAGAATCCTGGAGCAAACTGAGGAGTAAGCGCGTTTGTTTGCAACACCTGCCCCGCATTCACCACCTTTTCAACCCCTTTACCTCTCTCTGGCCTCATGGGGCACTGCCAAGTCTATTTAGAACCCTTCCTTCCCTCCCTCCTTCCTTTCCTTCTCTTCCTCCTCCTCCTTCATTCTATCTCCATCTTCTCTCTTTCTTTCCTTCCCTGAATCCCCTCTCTCTCCATTCCTGCCTGTCTTACACGCCCTAACTTCCTCTATGCCTTCCAAGCTGGGGATCAAATCCTGCTAGAAATATGCTAGCCTATAGCTCCAACCCTGCTTGGTTTGCTATTGATCTTGGAAGCTATAAAGCCTGAAACTGGAAGAGATTTGAACTTGCTCTTCTGAATTCTTAATGAGAAACTTAATTCATGTCTTTTCATGATAGAAATAAATTTTAAACATCAACAAACAGGTAGACAAGTAGATTACACTTTAGGCTTAGAGAAAGGTCTTTTGAACTTACTATGTGTCTTGTGTTTTCCCTCCACCCATGGATATCAGGTCCGCTGGAACTTGAATTATAGCAGTTGTGTGCTGCCATGTGGGTGGTGAGAATTGAACCTTGTTCCCTCTGGGAGATCAGTCAGTCAGTGCTTGTAACAACTGAGCCATCTCTCCAGTCTGTGTTTTGAGTTTTTAAAGTGGTGGTTCCTAAACTTCCAGAGACATGTCTTGACTTGGAGTCTCTGTTTTAGATACTGTAGGAATTCTGTCAAGTCTGAATTCCTGGATTCTAAGCTATGCTACTGATGGGCGTTTTGTATACCATAGGGTCCTTATCATTACAGCCCTTAGGGTATTCTGAGCCTACGCAGATTATAGACCTACTTGCAAAAGAGGGTAGACTCAGGCCAAACTCTGGTCAGATATTTCTGAAACATTCCTCAGAGCCTGAGACTAATTCATTTACAAAATAGATTATGACGTTTAATTCAAAATGAAAATAGATGAATTTGGATCCCACCCTGCAACTTGAACTTTACCCTTAATGGTTTTATGGTGGATTTGAGTATTAGTGGAACTTTTAAATCTCGCTAAGACTGGTAAAATATACAGGCCAGATATTAATCTTTTCCCATTTTAAAAAATATTCCAATTAAACCTTGGCCTTTTGGCCTAGAAATGATTATCTTCAAGTCTCTTTTTACGTGGTAAAGTGTGCTTTTTGAAAAGAACCATTTTTGAACAAACGAGGTCAGAATTCGTGAGTATGGACTTTCTCCTGTGTGTAGCGTTTTTCACACAGGCTTGTGGGATGATACAGTTCTTTGGCTGGCCTGTGTATTTTGTTTTGTATGTCCTCCAGTTGGGAGCACTGGCCAGGTCCTCCATGCTACGCTCGTCTCTCTACGCGATTTTTACCAACCTATCTAGATTCGTGAATTTTGCTGGGTTTCTATTGAGAAACTGTTTTATCTCTTTGTTCTGTCGGTAGTGTGATCTTCAGATAGTGTTCGCACAAAGTTACTGTAAAGTTTTTTAGTACCGCAAAACCTAGAAACCCAGGCAAGCCTGGTGGAGATTCATCAAGTTACAAATAAGCTTCCTGTTCCCAGGGTAGCAGTCGCAATTAAGAAAGTCCTTGGAGCATTTGTTGGGGTGGAATGGGAAAATGGATTTTTGTCATTAGAGGCGGTGTCGCCTGGTGGTCTGAGTCGAGAACTGGGGAGCCAGGAACTCGGCGATCTAAGGAGGCCCAGCTCAGCCCTCCTGGAGGCTTCCGGCAAGCAGCATAGGTCTCAGGAGGCCAACCTCACCTACTTTGAATCTCCCATCTCAAGAGCTCCTTACCCAGGGCCAGGGGATACGCAGCAGGAAGCCCGATTCCTTGCCTGCAAAATGAGAATATTAATACTTGCCTAAATAACAGATTAACCAATTAGTATTAGCGTTCTGCTGATAGAAAACAGCAGGAGAAGGAAGGAGGAGAGGAAAAACCCAAAATCAATTTTATTTTAAGATGGGTTTTTACTCAGTTTTGGGTGTTTTGACAGGCAGGAAACCCAAGGCCCACAGTGTAAAGAGCCATGAACAGAGAGGGCCTAAGCAAAGGGCAGAGGGGTAGCCTGCACTGAAGGTGCGTCGGAAACTTGCGGTATGGTGGATCAGTTTCTGTGAACCCAGTGGACTGCAGAGTCAAAAACCTCATCCAAATCATCGGGAGATTTTCAGTCTAAAATGTACGATTTAAATTTCTTCCAGATACAATAATCCAGATCAATTGGCATTTCTCATGTCTATATTCTTTATCAGTTTGCTCTATGTATGTGTTTGTGTGTGTGTGTGTGTGTGTGTGTGTGTGTGTGTGAGAGAGAGAGAGAGAGAGAGAGAGAGAGAGAGAGAGAGAGAGAGAGAGAGAGAGAGAGAGAGAGAGAGAGAGAGAATGATAATAATGAGATGTTGGTATTTTGCATTTTCAGGAAAATTACCTCATTAGCTTCTCCTTTTGTTGAAAGACATTGCAAGGGGAGGAGAAAAAAAAGCTGATCTTGTGTTTCCTATTCTACATAGTTTTAGGTGGCCCTGAAGATTACCATATTACAATAAACTCGCGCAAAAGTAGAAAAAAAGAAGCATTTTTCCATTGTTCAAATTTAAAGCCTTTGACCTTTTGTGTGCAATACCTGTTTAGGAAGACATGGCCTGTCCCTTGAGTGCATGCTTACATATGTGACACTACCCACAATACACGCTCAAAGAAAAACTTGGCAGCACACGGTAGTGGTTTTGTGTGAACTGTTGCTACGAATGTCATCTGTACTAACGTCTTGTATTTCTGGCTTTCAGACTCAAACTTAGAGACCGCAATTTCTATTGATTTTTAAAAATAAGATCCGGAAAGTATTTTGCATCTTCCTTTCATTAAGACAGATATCTACTTTAAAGAAGCTGTGAAGGGTTTTCATTCTAGTCTATCTAAAACTTAAACACCATTATAAGTTTTATGTTAAGGGATAGCCTATAAAAACAAAGTAGAATGCAATTATCAGGTAAATATTAGAATATACTTCTCACGAGATATCCTGACGGACCTGAGCAAAAAGACTCAGGCAGATGTACTTACTAATTAGTTAGCTAGCTATGAATTTACCTCTCCTCAAATAGTGCCTGGGGAACAAATGATACCTGTATATACCTATCAAAATGGTGTTTTTATTTTTCCCCAATAATTAGGCCAGCACAACTTGCTGCGAAATGGTTAGTCTTTCTCAAGACTAGGCAAGACAGCTTTCACTTGTGTTCTGTTAAGCTTTTCATGTGTATTGTTTAATGTGTGTTGGTGACACCAAAAGTACTATGCAGGTTTATTTTTGTGCAAGTTTTAAAGGAACCGATTACCCTCTAGACACCTTTTTAAGGGAATACAATCATTTATTTTAAAAAGCTACTTCACTAATGTAATGTAAAAATACTCCTACGGCCAGGCTGTCTTTACAACAACTACGCTCTCCTGAAAAAAGTCTGAGAATTATTTTGATCCCATTTCTGCATATGGACTTGTGATGGTAGGAATGGTCTTTAAAATCCTACAGATTGTTCATGGATAGCATTATGAAGATGCTAGAATATAGCTCAATCCTGTATTCAGTGTCTCTGCTTTGCTGGTTTTCATATTGTGGGGCAAACAGTCATCAGTAATTCCTGTAAGATGTAAGCTCTATATTTTTAATTTATGAATATGAAAAAATAGGTAGAACGTTCTAAAACTACGGTGCACACATTATAAGCACAATGGGATTCTTTTGCATTTCCAAGTCATCAAAACTTACAAAAGCTATGGAAGATAATAATTCTACCATTATATTCATGTCTACCAAATGATGGATGCTTATTTTATTGGATAAGAAAACTGATCTGGATTCTTGATCATAAGAATTTTTTTAAAAGGTGAATTAAAACTGTTTTTGAAACAGGCCAAACATTAACATTACTATGTGAATTAAAATATGTGATTAGATGTTTAATATGAACATGTCCAAATGGGAAGTTAAATCCATTGTACATAATTTGAAAATATTAAATGTTTTAAGTTGATTAAGGCACATTCTTCTTAAATTCTATGTATTTTTCCTACCTTGAACTAGGTCTCAGAAAAGATATTCAGGCTAACAAAAAGAAAAAAATTGTGGGCGCTTCTCTTAATTTATTAATTGGAATTTATTATAGCACTAGAGAAATCTTTGGGATTTAATATTATAAGTAAATTTGAAACACATAAGTAACAAAGTCACTGTTTAAAATGAGTGTTTTCAGAATGTGTGGTTTTATCTTACTTCACTTGACAAAGTTGTCTGATACTAATTTCATAAAGCATCAAAAGATTCACTCTTGAAGAAAGGCAAAAAGACCGTCATCACAAATATAATTATATCTTCTTATATTTGCATGCAGAGATGATATTCAAGACTAAGATGCATTTTACAATTGTGTCGATATTAGACTAAGAGCCAGCTACACACATGTCATTTCTCCTTAAGGATTAATAAATATTAGTTTCTTGATCTTCACCAACAGATTCTTCCATAATTGTCTGAAATAACTATTTAATGACAATACAAAATGTAAACAGCCTTCTTTAAAAAAATAAAATCCCAGTTCCTTTGCCTCGGTTAGTTTTACAAACATATCCTCTGAATTATATTTAGTATTACTTATGGTTCCCAAACACTGATATAAAATCATATAAGTTTATTTTATGTGCAAAATCACAGACGGTATGCCAGGTGACACTGAAAAGGAATGAAATAGTAACTGTGCCTGGTTTTCTGAAGCAATCTTGACACTAATGCTGAATTACAACACGGGAACATCCAGCAGTTTTACCTTTATGAGAAAAGGCTTTTTACATATTTAACATAATCACCAGGAAAATAAACTAGAATTATGTAGAAAGATATGTACAGTGTAACCAAGGGGCATTTATATTCCCCTGTAGAATACTTACAGTGATTTTATTGCCATTTTGTGTCATTTTCTAAAGGATTTAAATACAGCCAGTAAACAAACTAGCCTTTAGATTTAAAGCGACAGCCGCTCGTTCAGAAGCAATATTCGGATATTTAATCTTAAGAACCCTGAATATTTTCCAACCAAGGAGAGTGTACTTTTACAAAAATGAAAGGACTGCGTACCTTGGCTTCTAGTTTCCGCAGCTGTGCTGGTTGGCAGAACCACCGCTACTGCTGGCAACCACGGCTAACCCCAGAATGTGAGTAGCAAGCATGGACCCTTTGCTTAGTCACGTGAGGAAATGTCACACGAGTGATTTACTCTGCCAGAATGCAAGCCTTTTTCTAAAATGATGCTGGTCCCACTTGTAACTTAGAGAGTGCCACATTATTTTCAGTTCTGTTCCTGAGGTTGATGATTTCACCTAATTTGAATATGTTCCTTGCCCTCTCTGTGAACTACTGTGCTGCACATTGCTGCTGAACTCCATCTTCCAGAACCATCATTGCTTTACCTGGGCCTTCAGACATTGTTGTCTTCCTACACGCAGTGAACTGGGTTTGTAAAAACACGAGTCCTGTATTCAGTGGAACAAGGAACTTGAAATTTGTGTTCAGAATACCTTTTTATTTCTCGAGTCTTCCATCAAGCCTATGAATGGCCTCTGAAGTTTTACCAGTATCATTTATTTTGGCAGTTGAATGTAGTTCATTGTAAGTACTCTGCCATAAGTAATGTCAACTTTGTTTTTCCATTTCAAACTTGGGGATACATCTCTTACTCTAGCAAGCAATTAACTAACTAACTCTCTCCATGGTTCTGCACTAGTCAGCAATGCCTTAAGACACACAGACACTTCTTTCCACCAAGGACGACCAGTCCTGCTTTGAGCACATGACAGAAGGAAGCTTGGGTAGAGTGGACTGTCATCATGTCCCCATTGGACAATTCTGCATGTCCCCAAGGGCCCTGCCTTTTCCATAGACACTGTCTAATGGTGATAGGGAGGTATCTCTGATTGGATTTGATTAGTTCCCAATCATAAACATTAACTCCAGACTGGAGATCCCAAGTCAGGGTCCCTGAGGCCTTAGCCTCTGTCACATCATAGGGTGGAATGGGGTTTCCTCTTAAAAAGTTGATTGTGACAAATTGTGCTATTATTTTGTGGTTGTTACTTTTATGGATGAGTAGAATTTAGGGTTCAAGTCTCTGTTATTATCACTAGCAGCCAATATTACTTATAAAAGGTAAATCCTGGAAATAGAATTACTGGATCAAAGAATATGAAAATAAAATGCATACATGCGTATGTGTGTGATGTGTATCCATCTATATGCATGCTTACCCACCAGAAATATGAGCACACAAATAACCACAATTGCAGTGAAGAAAATAGCCACCCAGAACTTTGGTCTTTTTTTTTTTCTTTCACAACTGCAGAAACTATACTTTCTGTAACTCAATCAGATTGCACTGTTTGAAACACAAAGCATCATGGTATAACGGTCTACCACCCAACCTCCTTTGCCTTTGAAAGATAATACCTGATTTAATACAGCTTTTTTCCTATTTTTGAAAGTAATATCTTTAATATGTTTGTTTTCTAGAGACCTTTCTTCCTATTTGTCTACAGAATACAGAAAAGAATGCATATAACTATAGCATTTGTAGCTGGTTTTTTTTTGGGGGGGGGCAGGACAAGCATTTGAAATAAATAACTATAGAGATTGATACAAATTAAAAATAGCCCAAGATCTCTCCGTGATCACATTGCAGCTAATGGAAACAAAGCCTTGTCAGACTGAGTTAGTTCTGCAATGATGACAAAGTGTTTCTTTAGGTAGTTACATTTTTATTCTCTCTTCCTTAAACCTGGCAGCTAAAATTATGTGCATTAATTAGATGTATTTTACATGCACATCTATAGCACTTTAAATAAGTAGATCTGATACTTTTTCTGGCAACTGTAACAAGGGCAATCAGAGTGTTTGTAACTGTGGGAGCCAATTAGGAGGATGTGAGCAACTCAGAAGTCTACAGTTGTTGGTCAATGACCCTAAGTAGGAATTGTCCTGATAGGAGCTAGGATTCTTAAACCTCAATAAACAATACCCCTACTACCATGTCTTCCTAACCCAAGCATCTGTGTCTCCCTAGGAAATCATATAACTTTTTAAGGAGCCATCTCAACTCTTTCTTTCCTAGAATATAAATCAATGGTTGATGTCATTGTTTTAACTCTAAATCTCAATAGCGAATAGTGATTGCAGATGACAGGAAACTTAGGAAGAAGTGACCCTGTCATTTAGGAGCTCATAAGTCTGGTGATGACTGACTGCCATTCACTTCATTGTTTGTTTTTTTAATTTACTTATTTATTTTTATTATTAAAAATTTCTACCTCCTCCCCACCTCCCATTTCCCTCCCCCTTCACTTCATTGTTTGTAATGAATGAAAAAAACTTCCTAGCAGAATTAGCAGATGGCTCACTTAGAAATATTTTGAGGTATGTGGGGAAAGCTCCAGAAGTATAACTGTGGTTTATACTTTTAGACAGTCCAGATGAAATAAAAACAAAAAGAGAAGCAATCTCCACAACTGCTGTGGTATCTACAATGTTTCCCAGCACAATTCAGTGTTGAAATATCATTTGCAAAGGCAGGAATGCATGTAAAAGACAATAAACAAAAGAGACTGCTAACAAAATTTCCTAGGAAACTATGCTCCACACTTATGCTAAAAATTCTGCAAGGCTGATAGACTGCATCTAAAGATTTTATTCCTCATTTTTTTCTCTATCTGTCTCTCTCTGTATCTCTATGTCTCTGTCTCTCTGTCTCTCTCTCTCTCTGTCTCTTATAGAAACTTCACAAAACTGTTTTCTTGTCAGGACATGGCCTTTGATCCATATCTGTGTTACTCACAATCCTGACTCATATTTTATTTAAGAATAATCTGTCTTCACTGGGGAGGGCAGAGCTGTGGATGAAGGAGTTGCTGCACAAGAACAAAGACCAGAGTTTGAATTCTCAACACCCACATAAATGGCAATCTGCCTGTAGTCCCAGCATTTGGGATTTACAAATACAGCGGCTTCCTGGAGACAGCTGACTAGCTAGACTAGCCAACTCTGTAAGCTCCAGGGTTAATTGAGAGACCCTGATTCAATATATAAGAAAAGAGACCAGAGAAGACATCTGACATCAACTCTAGTCTCCACACATATGTGCCCTCACGCATGTGCACTTGTAACTTAAAGTTAACTGTCCTTTCCTCTCTTTGAAGTGAGAGCTGGATTTTGTAACACAGGATAATAACACAGATAGAAAGTGCAAGCAAAGGTGACTTTCAGGTGGCTATAAGAATCTTAGACTCAGCCGGGCGGTGGTGGCGCACGCCTTTAATCCCAGCACTCGGGAGGCAGAGGCAGGCGGATCTCTGTGAGTTCGAGACCAGCCTGGTCTACAAGAGCTAGTTCCAGGACAGGCTCCAAAGCCACAGAGAAACCCTGTCTCGAAAAACCAAAAAAAAAAAAAAAAAGAATCTTAGACTCTGAATGAGCAGGGCAAAAGAAAGAGATTACCTGGAATAGGAAAATTATGAAGCGAGCCAAGTATACAATCTATATATCCTTAATCATGAGGAATATTTGTTAACTCAATAAAAGTGGAGCTGCCGTGGCTGTTTGATAGGATGTCTGGATTTAGATGCTGAAGTCAAATCCCTTCTCTTTTTAACCTGTTCTGTCTGAAAAGGTTTTCTACATATGGTATGTCACCCCATCCTTTCTTCTTCCTAACAGTCACTTTCTCGGAAGTCAGGTTTCTCTTCCTAGTATTTCAACACTACCACCCCCTTTGCCTACCCTGGAAAGCAGCATTATGACTGGCTAGCTGCATGATTTATGAGCTTATTAAAGGATGGAAGAAATTATTCCCGAGAAAGAAAATGGTTCCTGCTACCAAAGAAGAGCTTGTCTGATAAGTGGGTGCCCTCTTTGCTATCCAGAGAAGTTAATTAATTTGCCAATTTTATCTGTAGAAGTGACTCCATTCCTTGCTGCTGTGGGGAAATACAAACCTTCGCATAATTCTTGAAAGTGCAAGATACATTCAAAGTATAAGGTGTGAATGAAGTCAGTGACATTGGTGATTATGGTAGTCCAGGAATAAACCCAAATTGCATAAATAGGAGTTCTGCTACAGTATCAGTCAGTCTGTGTCTGTGTGAGCTTCTCCAGGCACGAAACTTCCTTCCAACAGGAACATTAAATTCTGTTCCCTTGACAGAATTTGTCTTCTCTACATTTCACCAAGCAACTGATGATTTTTTAGAATTTTTTCTGATTTAGCTTCTCTGATGCTTATTCTCACTGTATAGCAAAGGTTCTCCTCCAGCTCCCATTCTCCTGGTCTTGAGCACTTGACTACAGGCATATGCCATAAGACCCGTGTTTAGAAAAGGCCAAAATAGGAACTTATTCTTGGTTTTATGTGTGTGTGCACGCATGTGTGTGCACCACAAGCATGAAGTACCCATGGATGCCAGAAGAAGTCATCAGATCTCCTGGATTGTAGTCACAGTTGTAAGCTACCCCACCATCATATGTGGGTGCTGGGAAGTGAACCTGGGTTCTCTGCAAGATCAAGTGTTCTTAACCTTTGAGCTAATCCTCTAGACCTTAAGACATGTTTCTGATATATATATATATATTGTCAGAAGATTAGAAAATTCACTCTCTTTATGTATTTTGCTTGCTTCAAGTTTATTCTGTATTCTTTGTAGGGTCATTATAAGGTGTAGTTAATGACTGGACTATGAAACCTAAATCATAAGCTTCTGGTTAGGACAACAGTACCCTGGCAAGGTTGTATAAATTAGAGTTTCCCTTCCTCTAGGGGATAGTTGAAGAAAAAGATAGCACCATTTGAGCATTTTATTGAAACGTTTGCTCATATTATCACCACTCTATAGGTGTTTGGTGATGTCAGTGCCTTGAAGTTTGTCCCCAGCAAAGTAATCATGGCTATTGAGGATCACATAAGGCAAATGGACACCGTGCAGAGAGAAACCTTGGCTACTGTTCAAAAGAAACGAGATGGCTCCATGTAAGTCAAAGGTATTTTTCTCTGTTGATTGAGCATCGGATCAACACTATCCGTGATGACACTCACCCAAGAGGGACCCCAAATATCGAGTTCTTCTTATCTCTACAATTTCCCAACAAGAGGATGAAGTTCAGCTTTCTCTTCCAATCCAGCACCTTATGTAAGAACAGGTCACGGATGTTGGTTGCTGACATAGATCAAGGCATTGGGCTTTGGACTTTGAAGAGAGATGGGACGGCACTGACAGTGTACTTGGGAAATGGGTTTTATTTTTCTTGTTTCCTCTTGTTAGTTTCTCATGTAGTGGGGATAAGGGAAGTGTCTACAGGATGATGATTAAGTGAGCCTAAAAAATTTCCTCTTCCTTTTATTATCTGAAAAATTTCACACTTTCTTTTTCCATGAAAGGAACTTTAAGTGGGGAAAGGAAAAGTTAAATATCAACAACAAATATTTCAAGCATAAGTGAGTAGGTTTGAAGAGTTTTTCTTTGTCTTCTAGGATAACAGCTATTTTGCTGGGTGACTTGGATTTGAGATTTTTGGATTTAGAATTTTTATATTTACTTCAACTCTCAAAATCAATCAGACAGCATCCTTGCTTTTTTAGCCCTTGTACAATTTATTTTCTTCCTCCTGTGTCCCTTTCTGGCCTTCTATTTCAATTGCAGGTTTGGACTGGGGTTTATTATCTGACCAGCTAACATAAGTTCATACCTCTGCCAATATATCTCAACCACGTAGAAGCTAGTAATCATTCTTGAAACTTCACAGAATAAATACATATTTCGTAATAATTTAAATGGTTGTATCTGTTCTTCATAAGTAAGTGGAGTCTTCTCGCAGATCCTTAAATGTCCCTGCCACTGACTTTCTCATTCTCCTTTGCTACTGCTGCTCTACCTCCTGGTGGCTCTGACTACCAGATACCCATGCCCACTGTCACAGCTGTGTATACAGACCACAAACTTTTGCTTTTCCCATTAGCACATGAGCTGCCTCAGACAGAGAACTTTTTCAAGTGTATCCATCTATTAGAGATTCGAACAGGGTGAGGGTGAAATAGTGACTCAATAGAGATTGGCTGTTTGAAAGAGGTGTGAGGGAGAGAGTATGGTGAGGTTTGAACCAGGTCTTTACTGTGTGCTCAGAAGGTGAGACAACCCCCTAAATAACCTTAGTATATTAAAACAAATTACATAATAAATGTGCATCTGAACAAAATGATATGGACAGGAAAACATTTATGTGCAAATAGATGCATATTTGCCTCTCCAGCTGTATTTCATTTAATTATTAAGTCAGTGATGATCAAGTTCAGCTGAAAAGATGCCATGGCATCTTTACACTGAGCACCCACTGAAGTAAGTGTGTTAATATGCTACTGGACTGACACTTTTGCTTGCTTGGTCTTTCTAAAACTTAAACCCACTGAGGGCATAAACCATTCTCTGCTCTATTTGTTTTTACATTGGGTTATTAGCAATGCGTCTTGGTGCATCAATTTGCAAACAGTTTGCTTTTTCTTCATGATCTATGAGACACTGATGTGAATGAATAGAAGATGTCAAGCAAACTATAGATAATTATTTTTCCTTTTTTTTTTCTTTCAGGAGATCATTGGCTCAACTGGAACAAGGAGTATAATTAAAGAGCACATTTTGGTCTCCTGAGTGGCACCCAGGGACTCACTATTTCTTACTCTGCCGCATCTCCGAATACATCATTGCAAGGAGTGACTTTTTTGATTTTCACGTGGTAGTTTGTAGAGCGTTTACTTCTGTTGTTTCTTTATATTTGCTTCCCTTGCCTACATGCATGTTACGGAGCAGTCAGGATTAGATAAAAGGTTCAGCATTTGTTTGATTTGTTTGGTTGTTTAAAGCGTTGTTGATGCTGAGCTTACATAGGTGTGTGGCAGGCAGATTCTTATTTTCTCTTTTTGTTAAAAAGAACCTTGCTGACGCTCATGTGCAGTGTGTCACCCACTACAGCAATAAAGGAAGAGTCTGGTATTGCCTCCGTCCCTGCTGTGTACTATATTTACATGGGTTTTTAAAGAATTGATTTAGTTTTTACTTTTTAGGGATGTTCATGATTGGCTTGATTCTCAAGGCAAACAGGGTGGGGGCAGGGCAGAGCCACTGTCTCCAAAAGCCTCCATCGTTTGCGGTCCTTTATACTTAATATTCTGTGTTTGCAGATGTGTTACAGAGCAGAGCTCTATCGTGGCAGGCACAGTGCCCCTAGGAAAGAGTACATGTTTATATACAGTTCAAAGGACTATTTCAAAATTAAAGATAGGTTTCTAGGGGACTATATATCTGTAAATTGAGTCATCAAGGTTTTTTTTCTTTAGCCCACTGAGGATAATTTATGATGCTAATAATTAATTTTTCAAGACTGTATTAGTAAAATTGTATCTATAAGCTATGCATATATTTTCTGTGGTTTCATTAGAATCTCTCTTTCTTAGCGCTACATGCTAGTTGACATGTTATTTAGTTTGATCTTTTTGTCACATTCCTCATGGTAAAACAATTAGAGACTGTACATGAGAAAATTCTTTTATTGGCTCACTTTTACTAGCCCGATATATTCTTGATGCTTGAGTAGACTATTTCGACCCTAGTTCCGAAAAAGAATGAAAATATAATTCAGAAGGAGTTAAAAATTTAATGCTAGCTGTAAATTTAAAAGTGAAAATTTTTATATGCCCTTTGTATTGAGTTCAGTAATGATAGATAGATTGCACAAAGTGTCCTTTTAGGAAGAGGATGAAAAATGAGTGGTTTTCTCCCTTCAGTTAAATACTGAACTAAGTGGTACACACAGCATTAAAATTAACTCACTTCATACTTCAGTGATCACAGTGTGAACACTTGCTATCAGAAGCTGTGTTTCCACTCTTTCTTGATCCTCAGTTTTATTAAATCAGTCAAGTGATAGAGCTTGGATAAAAAAGAAGAAATGACTTTGATGCCTCTCCGGCATTTCTGTTTTGTAGTGATACTTCGCTTGTGTTTGAACAAATAAAGCTTGTCTGAAGATCAGAGTGCAGAGCTAAGCCACTAGTTAGCCATAGAGGCCAGGCAGTGGTGGCACACATCTTTAATCCCAGCACTTGGGAGTCACTTGCCTTTAATCCCAGGAATAGAGAAGTAGAGACAGGAAGGAATATGGCTGGGCAGAGAGAGGAATATAGGTGGGAGGAGACAGGAGAGAGAGATGCAGTCTGAGGTTTTGCAGAGACAGCATTCATTCTGAGGATTTGTAGAGACAGCATCTCCCATTCGGTTTGAGGTAGAGGTAAGAGCTAGTGGCTGGCTGTTCTGCTTCTCTGAATTTCAGGCAAACTTTATTTGATAGATTATAAACAAAATATTACTACACTGTTTCATGAGTGTCTGTTCAAGATGCCTTCCAAATGTCATTTCCTATAACAGACAATAAAGGTTCTCCCACTTGGATGTTCTCTGCTGTAGATGCTTCTGCGAAGCATGGCCCATTCTGTGACATCGCTTCCAGCTGATTGGCTTACTTAACTTTAAGTACTTTTGGAGGTAGGAAATGTTCCAATGAGAACATTTACAAATTCCTTCCAATGGTCTGAAATGACATCAAGCATGCCTTGTGAGAACAGCTGACGCCACCACAGTGGAGATCTGTGGCAATGGGGAGACCATAACTCAGTAGCTACTGACTAAGTGACATGAAGCAGGCTCATTTTTGGTTTGCTTAATCTAAATTCTTCACCTTTGAGATAGTACGGTTCACACTAATTTCCCTTTCTGTGACAAACATGGGGTCGGTATAGGGGAGGACAGGTGCACACAGTGTTGAAGAAGGTGGCACTGGCTACTGACATACAGCGAGCCAAATACTTTATTAGAAAGGTGAAAATTATCTTGTTACAAATGCCCTTGATCTTACATAATAAAGTCACAGTTAGCCTATTTGTCTTTTATTTTGCTTTATGAAAATAAATCTTTGTACATTGATCAGTAAAAACTTTGACCATATTCTATATTGCCAAATGATATCAGGATTACTAATTGTTTAACTTTAATAGATGGTTGCAGAGCTTATCTATGTTATCTTAACATGACATCTTAAATTGGTAATCATTTCTCCTGCCACTAAGAAAGATTTTCTGGCAACATGGGAGAAAGGGTGATGACAGAATTGAGCACATCAGGAAGATGAATATTGGACCTAGTTATGCATCTAAAGGGTCATTGCACACTCTTTTCCTACTTTTTAGTATCTTTATAACTTTTATGCTAATCTGAAGGGTTTATCTAATTATTCTTTATCGACAAAAAATTGGGAGTCAGATATTTGGTTAAGCACCTGAATGAGCAGAGAAGCCACCAATGACCTCCTATCTCTTCTGTTCCTCCACCCAAAAATGCCGAGATCTTTTCTCCATCCCACCTTACAGCTTCCTGTCTCTTATCTGTTCTCAGTCCTCCAAAACTTCGATTGTCAGTTTTGGTTAGCTAATGGCTAGCTTTGTCCTCTGACTCCAAGTAAGTTTTATGGACAGAATATGATAAAATTATCACACAACACCAATCAATTAAGCAGTCACTAGAAAGAAGACATGACACAAGAAAAATATAATTAACAGTCATTAAAGTCATATATTCAGTTCTTAAATAGCAATGTGAGAAACTCTATGATCTATAGTATGAAAAGAACATGTGGGACATGTGTAACATGATTCCTGTTATAAAACAATGTATTTTCTATAGAAAGAATCCAAAAATTGCACATAAACATTATGACTGGCTGCTAGGTATTGACATGATATGGTTTTGAATTTTATTGTCTACCAAATACTATCCCTTATTTTCTATATTCTTCAGGATTAGCTCATGATGCTTTTTAAAACTTTTTTATTGATTATTTTTGTCTTTTACATCATGCATCTTGATCCGATTCATTTTTTCATCCCTGTGTATCTGCAGCCTCCCCCCAATAAAATTTAAGAAAGAAAAACAAAAAGCAAAAGGCAAAAAAAAAAAAAAAAAAAAAAACAGGTGGGGAAAAATCTCATCCTGAAAGCTGCAGTGTGACACAGTGAGTCACACCATAATCATTTTGTCCATAGATCTTTACTTGCAATGTTCATTGCAAAGAGTCATTGGTCTGGTTTGAGGCCTAGGCCCTCATTGGAACTTCTCTTGCCCTGTGTTTTGGAAATCCTGCAGCTTTGGGTCTGTAAGATGGGTCCCTTTATGTGCTCCAGCAGATCACAGATGGGGTGCACATACCCCTGGATCTGGGCCTGGGTAGTAGCAGGGTTGGTCAGCTTGCCAGCTCTCCATGGTCCTCACCACCAGGGTGAGCTCTCCTGCACTGCCTTGGCAAGTTCAGCTTTTGCATTGATGAGCAAGGGGCGAGGCCAGCTCTCCTGCTTTCCTGTCCTCAGGGTCAGATCTCCAACACCTACACCCTCAGAGCCAGCTCTACTGTGTGGCTGAGGTGCGGTATAGGGGTCGCTCTCCAGAGTGCTGCAGCCAACGAGGGAGAGGGCTAGCTCCCCACTCTTACGACCTCAAAATCAATTCTCCCACATGCCTTAGGCATTGATGGTGGGTGAGATGGGGGGACATCTCTCTCCTACCCAGGCTGCCACATATCAGGTGAGTTGGGTAATGGAGACAGTTCTTCCATGCTCACAGTATCAGGACTGGCTCGCCCACACACCCCTCCACTGGGGTGGGCTCTATTGTGCTGCCCAGGCAAGGTACAGGGCCTGCACTCCTTAGCGCTGCAGCTGGTAGTGGGCAGGGGCAGCTCTCACATCTGCCTCAGGTGTTGATGGGTGCTGGGGGGGGGTTGGGTGGGGAGGAGTCATGATGCTTTTATAATAACCATTAAAACAAATGTTTCATGCCTGAAAGCCACTGAAGAAATATGAGAGAAATCTCAAATGCTAGCTCCTATAAAATAAATAGTTGTATTGGACTTTTGAACACTATCTGTCGAAGAGGGATACTCAAAGTGTTGTTGTAGACCGTTTTAGAGAAAAAAATTCCATGAACTAGAAGTAGAAGCCGACAAGCAGATAAGCCCTATAAACAGCAACGCAATAAGGGTCTGAAAAGGAAGTCAGAAGGTGGGAAGATTCACCCGAATGGAAAACACAACCGTAAAGGCAACTGAGATAGTCAAGACTTTAGAGGGCAAAATGGCTACTGGAAAAAATAAATAAAATAATAATTGAATCATGTCATTTCTAAGTGTTCCCCCCTTACTGTTTTCAATGCCTTTCCTCCACAGCCCAGTCCTCCACCCTCTATCGATCTGTTTCCCTTCCCTCCTCCTGGCCCGTTTGTGTTCTTCTCGTCCTGATTTCTGTCTGTGCTGGCCCCACTGCCATCCCTGCCTGCTCATGTGGCTCCCGTTTCTCTCGCCACTCACTTCCTCTTATCACTTGGAGAAACCGCAGCCCCGCTTGAGCCACCTGGGCCTAATTTGTGCCCGCTCCCACGCAATTAGAAGCAGCTGTAGAAAAATGGACGTTGGCATGAATTTGACTTGAAAATCCCAACTGTAGTTCGCGGGGGACCTTCGGGGCTTTCAGGTGGTCACATTTTGTCTCATTTCATCCACCCTGCGAGGACACTGGGATTGTATCATATTTGATTGTCTCTTCCCAAGCCTGCAATATTTTTCTTCAGCTTTACATATCACTAATGAATGGGCTTTCTACGTCCCTTGGGGTTATTGCTGTGACTAATGCCTGTCACCTGTCTACTTACATCCTACATCTGCAGCCAGGCATGCTGCTGTGTAGAGAAAGGCATGTTTTGTTGTTTGTGCACCAGGGTGTGGCAGAGGGCTCAACGCAGGTGATCTTTGGGTCTAGTTTTTGAGGATGAAGCAAGAAGATACTCACCAGCTACCAGTGACTAGTCTAGACTCCGGAACTTTGAGAAATAAATTATTGTTTTTTACAAATTACCAGTCGAGGGTTACCTCTGATAGCAAAAGACATGTGTAAAGGATATGACTTGAATTTAAGCCTCCTTCCCTAATACTGATTAAAAATTTCAGATACAATTATTAAATGTCTATTGGACATTATTGTCCACTTGAATAAGCATCTGAATTAAAACATGGTCCCCCACAGTCAGCAAGACAAAATGGCAGCCTACAGAATGGAAAAAGATCTTCACCAACCTCACATCGGACAGAGGGCTTATCTCCAAAATATAAAAAGAACTCAAAGCCGGGCGGTGGTGGCGCACGCCTTTAATCCCAGCACTCGGGAGGCAGAGGCAGGCGGATCTCTGTGAGTTCGAGACCAGCCTGGTCTACAAGAGCTAGTTCCAAGACAGGCTCCAAAGCCACAGAGAAACCCTGTCTCGAAAAACCAAAAAAAAAAAAAAAAAAAAAAAAAAAAAAAAAAAAAAAAAAAAGAACTCAAGTAGTTGGTCATCAAAAGAATCCAATAAAAGATGGAGTACAGACCTAAAGAGAGAACTCTCAACAGAGGAATCTAAAATGGCTGAAAGACACTTAAGGAAATGCTCATCATCAGAGAAATACAAATCAAAACAACTCTGAGATTCCATCTTATATCTGTAAGAATGGCCAAGATCAAAAACACTAATGGCAACTTATGCTGGAATGGATATGGGATAAAGGGAATACTCTTCCATTGCTGGTAGGAGTGCAGACTGGTACAGCCCCTTCGGATATCGGTATGGCGATTTCTCAGAAAATTAGAAAACAACCTTCCTCAAGACCCAGCAGTACCATTTTAGGTATATTCCCAAAGGATGCTTAATTGTACCACATGAACATGTGCTCAGCTACATTCACAGCAGCATTGTTTGTCATAATCCGAACCTGGAAACAACCTAAATATTTCTCAACTGAAGAATGGATAAGGGAAATGTGGTACATTTACGTAATTGAGTACTACACAACAGAAAAGAAAATAATGACATCTTGAAATTTGCTGACAAATGGATGGATCTAGAAAACATCACATTGAGTGAGGAAACTTAGACCCAAAATGACAAACATCATATGTACTCACTCACAAGTGGCTTTTAGACACAATGCAAAGAAGAGCCAGCCTACAATTCACAGTATCAGAGAAACTAGACAACAAAGAGGACCCTAAGAGAGCTATACACAGATCTAATCTCCATGGGAAGTAGGAAAAGACAAGAGCTACTGAGTAAATTGGGATCATGGGACCATTGGAGAGGGTAGTGGGGGAGAAGAGATGAAGGGAGGGGAATGGGGAAAAATATATAGCTCAATAAAAACAAGTAAAAAAAAATAAAATAAAACACAGTCCCCTTCCTTCCTTTTCTCATATTAAGTTGCCTCATTCAGCCTTGATATGAGGGTTTATGCTTAGTCTTACTGATTCATGTTATGACATGTTTTGTTGACATCCCTGGAATTCCTGTTCTTTTCAGAAGGGAAAGAAAGAAGCACTGGATCTGGAGAAGAGGAGGGTGATGATGGGAGCTGGAAGGAGTGGAAAGAAGGGTGGCTGTGGTTGGCATGTATTGTATGAAAGAAGAATAAATAAAAGGGAAAAATTAAACATGGTAACCCTGACATATCATTTTCCTCTCTAAATTTCTTTCTACACATTTTTGTGCAACTCAGTTGATGGATGATCAATTTTCTATTTGCTCAAGTCAAAAGTTTGAGCATCATTCTATATCAGCCTGGATAGACTAGATAGCAGTGTAGTGACAAGCACTACCCAAACTTGAGTGCCTTACAGTAGCAAAGGTTCTGCCATGTTGCCTCCTCTCCA
This sequence comes from Arvicola amphibius, assembly GCF_903992535.2. Taxonomy (NCBI): domain Eukaryota; kingdom Metazoa; phylum Chordata; class Mammalia; order Rodentia; family Cricetidae; genus Arvicola; species Arvicola amphibius. The sequence continues at coordinate 137,788,106 of NC_052052.2, read as the reverse complement.
AAGAGGAAGCATTGGTCGATGTCAAGTCATCCTCCTGGACCCAGACTAAAGAATACATTAGATGGAGAATTAAACTGACCCTTAAACTTCTACTTGCATATCATACAAATCAGTTTTAAATATTTATTAGCATATAAGAAACATATATTGCAATGTCTCTCATTATGACCATTTGTTACATGTACATCATGTATTTCATTCATGTTACTCCATTATCCTCTCCTGTCTCAGATTTATATTAATCTAATATCTTTTCAGACAGGTTGCCGGACTCCAACTTCAACTGTGTAGGAAAGTTTGACCAGGCCTCCCTCCTCCAAGAAAATGAAAGCAGCAGTGAACTCCTAATGACTGTAAGTGTTGAGTATATGAGTTGGTCACTGTGCCTGTCAGTTTTCTGTTACTATAACAAACACCTGAGCTGGCCAACTTAAAAAGAGAGAAGGTCTGTGTTGGCTTAGACCTAGTTATTAATGTTTCTTCCACGGTCTGTGGGCCTTGTTACTTTCGGGTCCATGACCCTTATTTTAATAAATTAATCAGCCTACACTGTATTAGATACTATAGAATTTTTTGAACAAAATTTGTTTAGTTGATTCTTTGCCATCTTTCCCCCAATTCCTCTGAACAATTTTTTATTAGCCTACCCCAGCCTCCTTCAACTTTACTCGGGCTCCTTCGACCCACTCTGGCCTCTTTCTTGTTTTTGTGCTCCATGACCTATTGCTTCTCTTTCTTTAACACCTCCTTCTCCTGTTTAGTGGTCTCTATACTCGTTTTATATCCTATATACACAGTCACTTCTTATACACAGACATTGTAAGTTAGGATGCACACATGAGGAAGGGAACATGTGACTTCCTTTCTTTCTGCGTCTCAGTTCCCTCATTTACAATAATACTTGCCAGAGCCACCAGTTTTCCCCAAAATTTCACTCCTCTTTAGAGTTGCATAACATCCCATGTGTATACATACCATATCTTCATTGTTTTTTCTCGTGTTTCTGGACAACTTGGTGGTTCAGTTTTTTGGCCACTGTGAACAAGATACATCAGTAAACACAGATAAGCAAGTACCTCTGTGTTATCACAGCAATAACAAGCAAATTAGAACCTCTTCCTTGGAGCCTAAGAAGCCCCATCAATCTCTTTTCCCATCTATGGTGCCTCACCTCCATTATTCTCTGTCCTGGCTCTCTGAATATAGGTTAGTGGCTTCTTTGGCGGTGCAATTGTGATAATCAAAATGTTATTTCTATACACACACAAACACACACACACACACACACACTACTGCTTCTCTTTGGCTTTCTTCTTTTTTCTCAACCTCTCTTCTTCGTTTTTGTTTATCAGGCTGGCCTGAAATTCACTATACAACCCAGACTTACTGCAACCTAATAATTCTGCCCCTGTCTCAAATGCTAGGACTTCAAGCAGTGTATCCCACTCCCTGACAAAGATAGTACTACAAATCATCTATTTTTAACATATTATCAAGTTCAGGTGGTCATATCTGAAGTATTCTAGTAATACTAGACTACTTTACCATGTTCTAAGTAGTAGAATATGATTTTATTAGATATATCATGCCTCCCATGTTATTGTGTGTAGCAATTGCTATCTTAAAATGAAAGTTTTGTTTAAATCTTTAATATGGCCATCCCATAAAAATTCTTTTAAGTCTTCAATCTGGCCATCCCATGGCCACTGGAATTCTGTATAGTATAGTTGTCTTTTATCCCTGGTGTTCATATTGAATAACCACTCTCTGAAATTTCATAACACTTGTTTATATTCATGCAATGGCCACAACATAGGAAGTTGCATGGTCACAAAAGGTGGGTGCAGGGAAGGCGTGGTGGTGCAGACATCAGCAGCTCTTCTCTGCCACCCCTGTTAACCCTTTAGAAACTACCAGAGGTGTGCAGTGAAAACTCTGGAATCTGACTGCGAGTCAACTCATTCTTTACTTAGCCCCATCTGAGTGGCTCATTGCTCTTGGGCTTCTGCAGTAAGCTCCCTTCTTGCTTAGTTTGTCCTATTCTCAGCACATTAACGAATACCCTGCGCTTAGCATAAGGCAGGGACTTATGTGAAGCTCTTGCTATAGCTCCAACTGCGACTTAGTGACACATACAGTACAAAGTCCTCAGTGTGAAGTCAGTCACTCAGCCTGCCCAGCATCACCTCTTCCTCTTGTCCCAGTTCCTTGGGCAGTGTCACCCTGGCTTCTTTCTATTTCTCAAATGCCCTTGTTCTTTTTGCTTAAAAGTCTGCAGTAGGCTTTTGGTTACTGCCAACATTTGCAAAACTATATCCCCTCAAAGGTCTACTTGGCAAACACCTTTATTTCACACATATTTGCTCAAATGGTCCCTTCTTATGGGATGCTAACATTTTTCCTGTATTTAAAAATTGCATCTCACTCTACCTGCCCTGTCCATAGCCCAGTAACTCTAAATAGGCTTTTCTTCTCATATTCCAAGGCTCCTATAGTTTGTATTGTGTCATAGGCAGATGGGTATAACTCTTCACTCATGACTAATTTATAATCACTAAGAAGACATAAAAAGAATGGGCTCTGACACTCTCATCAGAAAGTCTCCCTAGAAAGAAATCCCAACATTAACTTTGATGAAACGGACAAACAAGCAAAAAAACTGTAATGAGAAAACCCACCAATCTCTTGTAAGAGTTACAGGGACTGTCATTTTGTCTTGTTGACCGTGTCCAACAATTATCACATGTACTCACTTATAAGTGGTTTATAAACATAAAGCAAAGAAAAGCAGCCTACAAATCACAGTCCCAGAGAACCTAGATAACAACGAGGACCCGAAGAGAGACATACATAGATCTAATCTACATGGGAAGTAGAAAAAGACAAAATCTCCTGAGTAAATTGGGAGCATGGGGACCTTGGGAGAGGGTTGAAGGGGAGGGGAGAGGCAGGGAGGGGAGCAGAGGAAAATGTAGAGCTCAATAAAAATCAATAAAATTAAAAAAAAAAGAGTTACAGAGACGCTCCTAGTAAGCTTTGGAATAGACCGTCAAGTAGTTTGAGTCAAGAAAGCATGCGTGGTTTGGCAAAGCAACAGATGCAATCCTGACCAAGTGTTATACATTCGTTGATGTAGGTAGCAAAACTACACCCCTCACCAGAGCACACTACACCAGGGGAAATTACACGGAGGAGGAACTGCTGTGCAGAAGCAACACAAGTTCTTATTTTCTCATGTTGCAACTGCATTTATAAGACTCTCCCATGTATCAAGGATTCTGCTCAAAACAGAAAACTGAACCCCAAAACCTGCACACATGGGACAATGTGTACAGTGTGCATTCAGATAATATAGCAAGGACAGTAAGACACAGATTCATATAAAAGAACAAATATGAAGAACATTTAAAATTATTTTGAGTCAAAGAGGAAGCAAAAATTGCTGTCATAAGCTATTAATAAACTTTGCTGTTAGGCCACGACCTCATGGTGATGTACAGATTAATAGAGATGGGTTAAATATATATGAAAGAGTTAGCAAATAAGAAGCTAGAGCTAATGGGCCAAGCAGTGATCTAAATAATATAGTTTCTGTGTGATTATTTTGGGAGTCTGGGTGAAGGAACAAATAAACAAACTTTAGGGACTAGAAGGCATAATGTAGTTACTTGCAAAGAAGAAGTTATAAAATGCAGTACACACGGTCTTGTGGTGAATGATACAAATGTATTAACAACCCAGATAGTTTTCAAAAGAAGGAACAAATTTATGGGAGCTATTTAAATGCCTCAACAAATAATACTGAAATGTCTTCTTAAAGGAAATAGAAAGAAAATGTCAAAGGCCAGTAGAAAATAAATTTATGGTTGATTTAAATAAAACCACCAAAAAACAGATACTATATAATTTATATAATTAAGATAACAAAATATTAATTGCTAGAAATGTAAAATACATACAAGTGATAGGATATATATACATATATATACATATATATATATATACATACATACATATGTGTGTGTGTACCCACCCAGCAATCTGTGTTTCTGTCTCTGTCTCTATATTACACACACACGCACACACACACACACACACGCACACATTGTAGAATATTTAACTATGTAGAGATGTGTTACATTTGTTTGTGCCATGGTCCATAACTTTAACTGTGGAAAGGTATGTTTCTTTTGTTTATGTCACATTTATTTAATTATGTAAAGATGTGTTGCAACTGTTTCACCTTGTTTCCCTAAGGCACCTGTTGCAATAAAGAGCTGAACAGCAAACAGCTAGGCAGAAAAAGGGATAGGCAGGCAGAGAATAAGTAAGAGGAGAAATTTAGGAATGGCAGAGAAGGAGAAGAGAACTCAGAGAAATAAGGAGGACACACCTGGGGCCAGAAGTCAGGCAACTGCCAACCAGCCAAACATAGAGACAGAAGGAAAGTATGATATTCAGAAAGAACAGAAGGTAAAAAGCTCTGAGGCAAAATGCAGATAATGAAAAACAGATTAAAATAAGAGGAATAATATTAAGTGTCTGTGTCGTGATTTGGGAGCTGGTTGGTGGCCCAAAAGAAAAAGCCTGGTATATATATACACACACACACACCAAGAATTTAAGAAAAACACTAGCAAAATTTGTATAGCAATACATTCTGGAAAATATCCTGCTCACAGTCAAAGTTTTCCTAGTAACTGAGCGCCCTTACAAAGTCCTGTAGTGTAGCATGTAATAATAAAGGAAAAGAGAAATAACTTGGCCTCTCATTGAAAGTAGTTATTATTCATTCAAAATTTTCAATAAGGAAAGAATGACTCAATAAATACCAGTAAGACACTGGACAAGTCACATGTTATAAGGAAAAATTAAAAATCCTAAATAAATTTCCACCTGATAAACAGAAATTTAACCCACATAGCCAAACATTTCAATTTTCTAAGAAGGACTCGTGTAAATATAACATACATATATTTCTCACTGTGATATTTATTATTATGTATTATAAATAAAATATATAAGCTATTCAACACCAGAATGTAGGTGACATAAATTCCAGCTGTTTCCTACAGTGGGATTTTTTTTACAGTCTTGGAGGATGCAGATGAATCCTGTGTCAATAACGTAGAGGATTGAGTCTCACTCATTCTGAGCACTTTGTCTCATCTTTCTATTGGTGATCACCAAACAGTGAGCTCACAGCTGCTCCCGCTGATGTTCCACGTCAATGGGAGTAGCTGTGTCAAGTTATTGGCCAGAGTTACATAGCCTCAAAAATGCTGAAGGCAGAGATGGAGTGCCTCAAGGGAATGCTTTAGTATGGGGTTGGTAGAAGTGTCTATGAAATGAGAGGACATTGGATTTCACAGAGCACACCATTCTTTTACCCTCTCCCCTATGACACCACCCAGGGATATATGTGAAGTTATGGAAGTAGCTGTGCTCTAGTGAGATGTGGAGAGCCCGAGTTTCCTGACCCCTACTGGGGCATCGCATTGAATCGTGCCACAATATAGGAATTGACTTGGAAATGTATCTGCTATATCTTAATAAAGTAAATAGATTATGTTTAAGGCCAAAAGTTATTTGTTATATCTATTTTTTACATATGCAAATAATATGTGTATTTTTTGTACGACGATAATGGAAGTACATACAGCACCTTGTTAATCCTGGTAATTTGTTGGTGTTTCAGTCAGTTCTACATTTTTTAAGGTTCTTAAATTTAACGTACAATACCTTACACAGAGAGAGAGGAATGAAGAAAATCTGGACAAACAAAATTTGGAATGTATAGAAACCTTGAATTATCATGCTAGTTTGTGGTCACAAACACGAGTAAACAAATCAGTCGAATGGAATAGGAGGCCTAAAAAATACATACAGGGCTAATCAAAGAACTTTCAGAAAAGGGTTTTTTTTTGTTGTTGTTGGATAAATGTATTTGTTACTTCAATTTTACTGTAACAAAAGACCTAGATCCACTCTTTTGCAAATTTAAAAGGTTTATTTTAAGCCATGGTCTTGGGTGGTTTGATATCCTTGGGTCTGGTGAAGGTAACGCATCATCATGGGGCAAATGATGGGCTAGAGCACACACGAACACACAGAGAGACAGAGAGAGATACAGACAGAAAGATGGAAAAATCTAAACAATCAAGACAGGTTTTTTGAGATATATTGTTTCAAATATGAACATAAATAGTAATATACATATTATGAATACATGCGGTATTACAAATATAAAAATTCCTAACATATGATTATTGAATATTCAATGAGTAAATTTAAATATTGATTTTACATTGATTAATTCAAATATTTTTTATGTGACATATATCATCTAAAACTTTAAAGGTAGGGTGTTTATGTTTTGTTTAGAGACCTTTTATTATCTACTAGGTCAAGCATATCAATTTTCTTCTGTTTTCATCTTCTCTTTATACAAAATACTCAGCCATAGATTCATATTCTTTCCTCATTTTCCATTTTGTATTTTACAATTAATACTTTAACTCCTAGAGAAATTACTTTCTGGAAGAAAGGCAGCCTTGTTTTCTTTTCATGTGCCCAATTCTTCCCAGACCATTAGCTACTTAATACCTCCCTCACCAAAGTGAAAGGAAAGGAAATTTAGTCTTGCCCCTAACTACCAGACCAACTGCCAGGCTGCCCTCTATGGGTTTATGTCAATAACAACTCTAACCCCTCAGGTCAGATAATCAGATGTATGATAATTAACCTTATGAGTAATGACTGTGTTATGCAAATAAACAATGCAGAAGAGTCATTTCATTAGAGAAACACCACAGGGTCATTAGGTTTTGATCTCTGTCCTCATCTTTTAGGGAAAAGGATTTTCTGTGAACTGCTTTTCGGTACTGGCAATAAAGCATCAGCCACAGGTTCACAATAAGCCAGGGAATGCAGAATGCTTGATTTATACTGGGTATGCGTCTTTTGGTTAGGACCCACTGTAATGAACTAACCCACAAATCACAGCTTAAATGGGACTCCACTTTTAGATATTGCTTAATTAAAAGTTGTAAGCTTATTAACATGTGTCTTTGGCCCTGAGACTTGGACATGTAATCTCTGTGAAAATAACACTAGGTTGTAAAAGTTTTATAGATTTTGACTATGATATTACAGGCCATACCTTAATAACCCATCATCTCCAAAAGATTCTGTTCATGTTTTGCCCTCTTCTCTCAGTGCAGACCCTTTGCTTTTTTCCTTTGCAACAATGTGAGGCTTACTGCATCAAACAGAAAAGGAGTGCTGCATCTTAAATATTTTATCTGTATATGTTTTTATCATTTAATGTTATTAGCAAAGCTATGTGAAGGAAGGCACAGAGCCCTTTTCATTAGACGGACTCTTGGAAGTATGGATCTATTAAGTATACGTTTCCAGAATTTCCATTATAAATCTCTACTTTCAGGGATTTATAATTCAGCTATAAAACTTTCACCCTAGGCTTCAACTTGGAATGCAAAGTTTTAGCCAGAGAGAGTACATTGTTAAAAGGTGGCGAAGAAAAGAAAAAATATGTTGTTGTTTTCTTCTTACAAAGGTGAATAGTAATGGCGAGTAAGTGCTTTCAAACACTTCTGGCATGCTGCAGTGAGAAGGTGTGTAGAGGAATGTTTGTCTTGTTTGCTTTGACATGACATTTTACAGTTGCTTGTAGGTAATTTTGGCACAGACGCCATCGATTTGAAAAAAAAATGACCAAAGGTGGTGTCTTTTCCTGTGGTTGTTGGACTGGACAGTTCTCACCTTCTCTGGTGGAAATTTGGATGCAAAGCATTTCTTAAGTTCTCATAACTATCTACTTGATAACATCCACCAACACGTGTTAGGAGAATGGGCACAGATCGTCCTGAAGAATTGGGGCAAAGCATTATTACTTTGAATGGTCAGTTGCCTTTCTTAATTAGAAATTGAGATTGCTAGCCTAGGATAACAAAGTATCAGAAACCATTGACCAAAACAAACAAACAAACAAACAAAGAAAAAACAAAACCCAACCAAAAAACAACAAACAAAACCAGCTGTGAGAGAGGCTCCCAGCCTAAATTCTGATATTAAGTGATTTTGTAACTTGATGAGATTTAATCTCTTTCAACATCAATTACATTTTTTGATGACAAAATCATCTATAGTTTTCTTTCAGGACATAAAATAACTGTCTTTTTCTTCTTCTTCGTACTTTTTGTTTCCTTTCCTTTTGTGTCCTTTCCTTTGTCTTTCTTATATGTGGGGAAGGAGGAGGAGAGCACTCCTGTGCGCATGTGTGAACCAGAGGTTGACCTGGGATTTCCTCTTCTATACCTTCTCCACTGCATTTTGAGTCTGGGTCTCTCACTGAACCGGTCATTTGTAATTTCCATTAGAATGGCTGCCCAGCAAGCCCTCAGGTTACCCATGTCTCTCCCATCATTGAGGTTAAAGATTTATGTTGTTACACCTGCTTTTTATATGAATGGTGGGAATTCTCACGCTTGTATGTACTGATTCATCTCCCCAGTCCTCAAGATTTTTTGATAACTGTTCATTACATATAGCTTGCATATTCACCAATGATTTCCTGTTAGTAAGTCTAATGAGCATATTTTTCTCCTACTACCTAATCCCTTCAGAGCATTCAAAACAGAAGACCATATGCAATATATTTAGATTTCTAAATATCCTAATCTCCAAGTTCTTGGTGTTCTTTCTTCCTTGCCCTCTACTTCCCACTGTATTCTTTTCCCTCTCAATTGGGTGTTAAATACTAAATATCAGGAAACTTCAATTGATGGACTCCTTCCCCTAATTATTTGAAGTCCTTGGCTTCATTCCAATATCATCTGTTGCATCTGTCTTTCTCTGAACCATCAAGGATCGGTGAAGTTTTCAAATGTCCAAATAATTTCTTTTGTTCCTTATGCCACTTCCTTAGTTCAATCCACTAACAACTTCTTTGGTAGCTACCAAACCCAGGCTTTTCCTTCTGCCTGTCTTCTCCCTTACCCTGTTCACTGCAGCTTCCAACTTGCTTCCAGCATGATGAGACACTAACATAAACAAATAAATTCTCGCATCCTCTTGTATCTAGACCTTTAGTGGACACCATTCAATAGCTGTCCATTCATTCACACTATAAGCTATTTCCTCCTACAAAAACTTCCAGGCATCCGTAATCCTGGTCTTTAGCTTCATCCCTACCATTTCCAGCAACTCTTCCCATACTTGGTCCTCTGAGTTCCTCCTGTTTTCTTGGGGCATCTGCATCTATCATCCCTGAACTCCAGTACATCATGCCTTCCACCTGGACTGACCCTATGCCTCTTGCTGTCATAGTTCATGGAGCAGAGGAAAAGAAGGCCATGACTGTGCCTAATAGGATGCCTGTCTCTGGTCTCTATGCTTGCGTAGTTCAGTGTTTTTTCCACCTCTCAGAATTTCTTCTCAACTCCACCAGCTACCCAGAGCACAGTGCTAAGGAATTAGAACGGGCTCCCTGATAGGCTGTAGCAAGTGAAATCCAGCTGAAGACAAAAGCTAGGTGTAGATCAAAATTGTGTCTCTCTGTGCTCCTCGAAGTTGGACATCCCCCTGCCTATCACCTGCAACTGTTGCACCACAACATTTTGAAGGACGTTAAGAACAATTAGAGAAATAAGAGAGCTGCTGACATCATGATCCTTGACTTATGATGACCAGAGGGTAAGACTAAATATCAGCTCTTTGGATACCATAAAGATCAGACTAACCCCTTGAGGGCACAGAGAGCCCCTCCACTGCTATTAGTACTTGTGTGAGCCCTTTGGCTGAAAGTAGTAACGTAATTAATACAAAAGTATTTAGCAGAAGCATAATTCTATTAAATTTACATATATATGGGGACTTTTACTCTGTAGCCCAGGCTTGTCTCAAAGTCACTTTTCCTACCTCAGCCTCTCAAGAATTAGGTGTGGGCATGAGCCACCATCTGTGTGTTAGAAAACATGTTTTATTTTAATAAAAATTCAAAGTAAAGTATCATCACCCAGTCCTTTCATTGTCAATTATCAACTGTTGGTGTGCTATATACAATCTTTATATCCCAGAAGAAAATTGTTCTTGAATAGAAGGCTTGTTTCAAACCTACTCCTATGGAATATTGACTAGAGATATTGAAAAGAATTAATTTGTATTATATAAATTTCGCTTAACATTTGTGATCTAAGTCTTTCTTAAGACTTTTTAAAGAGGCACGAATACCTTAGCTATGGTTATTTTTTCAGCCATTTAAATTCATAAATGATCCAAATATTGTGCTGTAGGATTGCACATTCGTGTCAGATAGGATTTCTTTTTAATGTGGGCAGTGATCAGGAAGCTAGAAACGGGGCAGTCTTAGTTGATTTATCTGCTGTTGTGATACAAAACCCTGAAAAAAGCAATACAAGAAAATGTTTCCTTTGTCTCACAGTTCAAGGGTCCAGTCCATCACGATGTCCACGCAGCAAGAGCTTGAAGCAGTTGGTCACATTGCACCCGCAGTCAGGAGAAAGAGAGCCCTGAATGCCTGTGCTCATCTCATTTCCCCTTTTCATACAGTCCAGGATCCCCAACCCAGGAAACGATGCCACCCACATGGGCAAATATTCCTCCCCAACCCATTAGTGCATGAGTGCTGGGGCCAGTTATCTCCAAACTGTGCAGGAGCCAGGAGGTAGGGAGGATTGAGTGGGGAGGCAAATCAACAAAATACCTCCATAAAACCAATTACTTTGAATACTAATAAATATATAAGTTAATTTGAAAAAAGTATGTCTCCCTTTAAGTAATTCGTAATGTTCTAAGGAGCTGGTTGTTCAAGAAATATAACACACACAGCATTTGTAAATTACAGAAGCTAACTTCTTATGGTTATTATTTGATTGGCGAAGCATAAATGGGAACATTTTTTATGGGCTGATATAAAATAAGAAACTTTGTAGTAAAATCTCCCAGCATATTTAGTACTAGTGAAAATATCAAGACCTATCAACTAGTACTAACTTCCCTTCCTTTCTTTTTCTGCTTTGCGCCACAATTTCTTTTTTTTTCTTTTTTGTCCTTTCTTTCCTTTTTGTATATTTCATACTTCTTAGCTAAAAATTATTTTTTAAATATTATGATGGGCTGGAGAGCTTACTATCCCTGACACTCAGATAAAAGCTATGAAGGTATGGCAGCCTGCCTGCCATCACTGTGCTTAGGAAGCAGACACAGGAATCCATGGGGCTAACTAGCTAGCTAGTCCATAGTGAAAATTAGCTCTAGGTTCAATAAGAGATGCTCCTTTAGTAAATACAGTGGAGAAAGATCAAGTAGTCTACACATGCCCACACAAGTGTACCTACACACATATACACAAGACAAAAAATGTATTATAAAGTGTTGCTACTTCCATCTTAGAATGTATATATCTACGTACAGGCTTATATACTGAAGGGGTGTAGCTGAGACTGTCAGAGAACATTAATTCACAGGATGAATTTGTTGACCCAAGGTTTGTCCACTAGGTTGCTGTCTGAGGCATAACATTGATGTAAATTCACCTCATTTTTAGATACACAAGGTGACATTTGCCTTTTAATCTTGTCAGAGGCCTCATACTGAAACAATTTTTGATTAGTTGATATTCACGTGATATTCTCCTATTTTAATGGAGTCTATAGTGGTTCTTCAGGGAGAAGTCAGCATTTTTGTGTGAAATTAGGTGTACACTGCTTAATCAAGGGTTTTTCAGTTTAATTTGCTCACAGTAAGTATTCATAAGGGTTCACTTTCCAGAGAGCCTTTGTTTTGCTTTATTCTAGCTAATAATTTTTGATGCAGCACAGCTAATTATCAAGAAAAACTAATGAGGCTTCTCATTGAGGCTAGACTAACTTTTCCTGTTATTTCAAATATAGTCTTCTTGTTATATATTTTTTATCATGAAATAGTCAACATGTTTTAAAATCCATAAAAAGTATTTCCTTCTTTGGCAAAATGAGCTCCAAGCTCTATTTGATCTCATTTTCGTGACTATTACTGTTAGCTATGTGCAGTGTATTTTTCTACAAAATATGCAATGGGAATATTATAAATATTTTTCTCGATAGTCTTTAAGCAATAACAAGTTTTCTGTATAGATCATAAATTATACTTACTGAGTCTGCAGGTTAATATGAAGTATCTAGTGACTTATCCAGAATGCTTTACAAGCAGATGATAATTATTAACAATTGTATTTAATTTTTATTTTACATGTCAGGTTTTTTCTTACAAAAGTTATTATACATTTTCCTCCATAGGTAAGAAGTTAAGCATATGCAAAATTTACAACCATATGGAAATTGATTTATAGACAAGATTATTATGCTCAACCATGTTGATTACCAAAATGTACCTAGTTAACTATATACATGAGTGTGTCCCATTTAAATCCCTATATACTCCAGTGATACGATGTAAGTTATGTAAGACATCTAATGGGGAACCTAAGACTCCGATAAAGAAAACTTCCCATGTTCACAGAAGAATGAAACAGTTTGGAAAGTTGAAGTTTGTCCAAATAACATCATTACACTGAAGTGCTCATCTAAAAGGCAATTAGGGTTCTACTTTAGAATGTGATTCCCTCTGAAAAAAAATCACTGAATATGCTCTTAGTTAAAAGGAGTTATGTTGATGCATAGTATGTCTCTAGTCTAATGGGACCTGGTGACAGTATAGAACAAGAAATGGGGAGATACACACAGGGAGAATGCCATCTGAATACGGAGCTGAGACAGACATGCCAAGGGATGCCAAAACCTCACTGGCAAACTAACATGAGCTGAAGAAGAGAGGTGGAGCAGACATTCTCCAGTGGCCCTTAGAGGGAACCAACATTGCTACCACCTTGGTTTTTGCCTTCTGGCTCCAAACCTATGGGGTAATTTCTGCCTTTTTATCTGCTCTGTAACCTTTAGTAATGGCAGCTTTGCAAAGCAAGCCCAGATAATCATGACTGTACAATGCCAGCAATACTGAACCTCCCTCCAGCTGCTATCTGCTGAGCCCTAAGTCCACCCCTCATAGCTCCTAGTCCGGTCTTTTCCACTGAGTTTTACCTCCATGCATAGGAAGGCCTTTTTTGGGTTCATAATGGAATTCTTCCAGGGAACCTATAGAGATTTTTTGCATATAAGGATGGAACATAAAATTTTTGTTATAAAAGATCTGTGCTAGCCTTGACCTTGCTATGTAGCCCAGGTGAATATCAAATTGGTAATCCTCTGCTCAGCCTTGGTTGGAATTAGAGGGAGAAACCACTGTACCCTATGAAATGTAATATTTTGTTCTAGTTTTGGTCTACATGGTAGGATTTCATATAAAAATTTCATGTTGGAATTTCATGTTAAACTTTTCTATCTCTTTCAATCTAAAATTATACCCCAAGTGATATAATAGTGGATAATTTTCCTGAACTACTAGATAAGATCAATTGAGTACAAAATAAATAAATACATAAATATACATCTGGCACTTAGGGAGAATACTGTGAGTCAGAAAGCTTCTCATCACTGTAGATCACAGTGCCCAAAAGAAACACCTTAGAGGAGAGATCTGTGCAGGCTAAGTGTTTCAGAAGGTTTCATAATCCATCATGGCAGAGAAGACGGGCTCAAGCAGAGTTCCAGTGTGTGGGAAAGGCTGACTCCATCATAAAAGACCATAAGACAGAGACTGCAATAGGAACCAGGGGCTGGGTATGGCCTTCAAAGGCCCACCCCTAGTGTGATGTTTCTGACAGACACGAGCCCTTCTCTTAAAGTGTCCACAACTCTCTAAAACATCACCACCAGTTTTGGAACAAGCATCCAAAACATGAGCCTGTGGAGGACATTGAAGATACAAACTATAGTACATGAATAGCTATTCTCCATTCCCAATTTTTGTTGTTTGTAAAAAATAATAATAATAATTTTTTTAAAGATTTATTTATTATGTATATAGTATTCTGCCTACATATATCCTATAAGCCAGTAGAGGGCATCAGATCTCATTACAGATGGTTGTGAGCCACCATGTGGTTGCTGGGGATTGAACTCAGGACCGCTGGTAGAGCAGTCAGTGCTCTTAACCTCTGAGCCACCTCTCCAGCCCCAATAATAATAATTTTAACTTGATGTGCTCCAAATGGAAGAGAACCATATTGTGGTGAAACACAAAACATACTCTAAATTTCCTCATATATATCATATATATCAAACTTCTGAAAATTCCAACCTAGGCTGTTAGAAATATTAATGGGGGAGACTTGGGTCATAATTCTCCTTGGTCTGACTTTAGTCAGGAAGGTTCTGGAATTGGGCTCCAGGTGACGGTGATGACTAATTTTCTCAGATTTATAATAACCTCACCAGTCACTCAACCATGACAGTCAGCAGCGCTTGACTGGCAGTAGGGATCTTAGTCATTCTCCCTCAACTAAGTCACCTGATTAAACATCTCAAATGTTTTGCCCTCAGATCCACTTAGAGCCTGCTGTGATTCTTGCCAAATGTTGGTCTCAGGCAATTGTTGAACATAATTCCTTCTATGTGAACAAAAAAGCAAAATGCCCACTCACGGCACTGTAAGAGTTTCTTCCACATTTCTGAAAATAATTTATGAGATGGCCGTTAAAAGTCACATGTTAGTGACCTTGCAATTAAAATAGTTTGCATTATTTTAAAGATTGTATTATTAATATTAAAATCTCCAACATTTTCCTATAGAGAACTCTCCTAAAATCTAGTGAAGGCTTTCACGTTTTCATGATTGTACTGTTGACTTTGGGCTCCACAACAGAAACATGCACTGATTTAGGCCACATGGACTGAGCAGGGATGCTTACCTCACTGATAACCAGCCATAGTTTTTGTTTATTTGCTTGTTTTGTTCTGTTTTTGTGACCACCTTCCCAAGAGTGAACAGGAAATTTTTGTTTGTTTGTTTGTTTTAAAGAAGGCAAAGCAAAATACAATACCCTCAACTAGTTTAAAATCCTGCATGTGTCTCTCCTCCCTTAACCTGTCTGTTAATTGTTTAAATCTACTTTATGTGAATTATTTGTGATAGGCTATCTTTAGAGCTGATCACCAAAGTTAAGTCCAGCTATCTGTCCTATCTGTCATCATTTCCAAGCTCCCTATGAATAATAATTTCAATTGTTATGACACTTTGGGTGTGTGTTTGTATTTTCTATAAATGTCTATTGACATGGAACTTGTCATGAAACTCTCAGCATGTTATAGGGTGGTTTTGACATTTCGTTTTCATGTTACTAGACATCACAATATAGAAAAATTATGCTCTACAAATATTCATGCTTTAATGTCATGTTTAGTGATTCCTATAAATTAGGATCTTTAATCTGAGAAATTAAAAGTGTTCTTTCCAAAAATTGAGAGGTTGTCGGATGCAATTCACCATTACTTTTTGGTTTTATCCCTCTTCCTGATTGGTCCAGAACTAGTAATCTTCTGCCTCCCCTTCCCAATTGCTAGGATTACAGGCAGTAGTTGGTATCAGACACAAGCCCTTGTGTAAGCTAGTTAAGTGCCCACATGTTAAACTACAAGCACAGCACAGAAGGCTTTCTATTTGGGAAAGTGAGAACTGGGGATTGAATTAAGTACCCCTCACACACAGATTCTTATGTCTGCTGAATTCAAGTGTCATTTTCAGAAAACAACTTTTATCTACAGCCACACTACTGGAAACACACCTAATCCCATCTGGTCTTAGACACTAAGCAGGGTTGGACCTGGTTAGTACTCAAATGGGAAGACAAACAAACAAACAAACAAACACCTCTCTATGCCTGTAGGTTACACATGCACGAAAGCCTCAGTGGTTGCCATGAATGACTCTATGGTACAAAAAAAAGATACAAGAACAGAATGAAGACACACTATGCCAGCTGATGGTGAGGCTTTGCCTTTTGCACCTCCTTGTAGCAGGTGGATGCCTTCCTAGAACCGGCTATCTCTTCTGTGGCTGGAATAACAGCTAAGACCGAGGGGGTATTAATATGGTCCATGCATCCTATCAGAAGCAGTCTTTCCTTGTTCACTGAGATGAGCCCACACAACCCGTTAAGTCCAATCAACCCATGACACTCTTTAAATAGGATTTGACACTTATATGTAAAATTGTCTAATCTTACAACTACCTGGGATTTTCAAAATAAATGTTGCTTTCAGACTGAATTCCATGTTACATCCCAGGCTGAGCGTGAACTCACTATGTTGCTACACACCCAAATTTTTAGGCCTCCTGCCTCAACTTCCAGAGGGTTGCTATTACAGATGTGTACCACCACACATGGCCTGCATATTTTAGCAGTCATTCTATTTTCTTCTAACTACTTTTAAAAAATCTATTCCTGGAAGTAGCTTACTTCTCAGAAGACATTTATAGAAAATACAAACACAAACCCAAAGTGCCAAAATAATAGTGTTAAGTAAACCTCTAAAAAGTGTGACTAGAGCAAGCAACATCTTAACTAGTGTCAAAAACAGGGGAAAATCACTTAAAATTGTTTTGAAACAATAAAATGGGGGAAGAAAGGGACAGGGCTTATATCTGGAAAGCATCGAAATGAAACAAATATAAGTCAGAAATGAAACAGTAACTCATTAGGCATCCAAATTTGCTGTGTGGTGGCATGAGACAGTAATCTCAAAGCTTTTGAGAAGGAGGCAGGAGGATTGCTAGTTTGAGGACATATAGGGATACATAATGAGACTACTGTGCTCATGAGCACACAGCAGCTGTTGCTGCGTACACAAAACCAGCACAAGATGAAGCCAGTCATGGAGGGAGAAGGGGCTTCTAAGCCCCCCAGCCTTAGCTGAATAGCTACTGACATTTGGTGGCTTAGAGGAGAGAGAGTCAGCTTTCTTTAAAGGGATAACCTCTGATGGGTTGTGGACGCCCCTACCATTTATACAAAATGAAGGGCATGTTGTAGGGGGTGGATCTGGGAGGAATAAAGAGGAGGAGCAGGAAGGCAAATATGATCAAACTACATTGTATGAAATTCTCAAGGGATTAATTAAAATATACTAAAATTCTTAATTGTATTTGTGTAATGCAAGACTTCAAAAAATTCACGTGCATTTATGAAATAAAAGATATCCATTTTAAGGATTATTTAATTGGGAAACCACGGTATTGTATTTAACTCTTAGAGTTAAACAGAACTGGTAGAGTTAATGAGAGTGGGTTAACCTTGGGATATTGGTAGCATGTGTGCAGGCGTATAGCGAACACACATGTATATACTAATATGAGTTTCTATTCCCTAAGTCACAAGTGAGTATGGTTTCAATGTAGGAGGCTGTGAGAGGCAATTTACTGGGGGGCAGACAGAGAGAGAGCCATGGGATTTCTAAGCCCAGACGAAGGGGTGTGGGAAAAGGTGTCAGGCTTCTCTGAACCATCCAGGAAGTCTTTGTGAAGCAGACAACTTAAGGGATATTAAAATGTCTACAGATGTGTAAACCTACTCATTTCAAGCAAGTATTTATCCTCGAAATTGAACCCATGTGTGTTGCGTCCCTGCCTATTGATTTCAAAGGGAAACGGGACTGAACAATTCTGCTGCACCCAGGTCTCTTTGTAGCAGCCGCTGCTCTGCGTTACAGATAAGACCTTCTTTATCCAGGCAGATGCAGCAGTCATCAGAAGCTAATTTGCTGGGATATTCACATATGCAAATCATGTCACAATGCTGAGCCGCAACCACGTAATGACTGGAAAACGTTACACTCATAAATCATAGCACGGCGATCATCAAAATTTCCACTCAGTCAGGACAAATTCAACAGCACTTATGTCTTTCCAGCTTTTTGCCCATAAAACCTCGGTGTTTTTGGAGAGTGTGTTATACTGGCGATCTTGAAACACCCAAGTCTGGCATAATGAGTCCTCAAGTGCGTTATAACTTATCAGTAATTACATTTCAACGTAGCTGCTTTCAGCAGTTAGTGTTTTATTCATAAACATTTAAACACCGAATTAGGCATAAAATAAGAATGTTGGCAACAACCCACCCTAATTTCATTAACTATTAGGTAAACTTAGTATTTCTTCTTCAAATAATCCTTGGTTTTGAATGCTAAAGATGTAATGAACTTCATGGTTCGTGGCATCTGACATTGCTTAATTAATGGGTGCATTTATAGTACATAGGCCTTGGTAATTGATTTATATGCATGATTTGCACATACAGCTGTTAGTTCCTGTAGGAAAGTCATAATTCAAATGTGTGCACCCTTTGCAGATATGGAAGAAAGAAAAAAAAATTTGAACTTGACAAGTTCCCCCAAACCATGATAACAATTAATAGCTTAGAAACAGACCTTCAGGGTGAAGCATTAAAGTTATATAGTTTTGAATTTTAACATGTGCATTTCAAGAAATATTGGGAAAATGCTTTTGTTTCTCTTAAAATCTTTACCTGCATAAGAAATAATCCGTTTGCACTCTCCATAGGCTGGAAGAAAACGGTGGTTAAATTATCGATTGATGGAGTTGTTTCATTCAAATTTATCGAAATCTCAACAGAATTACCTCATCTAAATGATTCTTCCCCTCATGTAGGTCAAATGATTATAGAAGCATTCATAGGTGCTATTTTCTTTACCTGAATGGCCTATTTATTCATAACAGTATGCATTTGAGTAACACACCCCCAAATAATGATAGATTGTCATTTGCATTTTTATCTAATTCCCCCAGTGATCAATACTGCTAATTTATAAGTAAGCTTCCCTTAATTGAGGGTGTAGCTTGAAAGGCTAAAACAAAGCAAAACTCATGGATCCTTGAGTGGAAGTGGCTACCCCTTCTGTAGGAATGCTGTGGGGAGACACCATGAACACAGCATCTTTGTTTCTTCCCTGGCACACAGGAAGCAACACTGTTTCTCCATTTGGGGTTTTGGCGTAAGTGTTCTACTGGTAAGTCTCATCTTTGAGGGGCAAGTATGGGAATTCTGTTTTTCTATGTTGTACAACAGATTAATTGTGACATCTACCAATGCAAAGGAAGGGATCGGGACCAAGGACTAACCGCTCAGAGAGCGAATGACTCCTATGACATTTAGCACTAAAGTAGAGAAAGGCAGGAGTTTCAGGCTGGAGATTCCACGTGTTCTGGGTTGTGGCCCCACACTGCACCTGATACCTCTCTCTCTCACTCACTGTGCTCTTTGCCGGAGTCAGCACCTTTCCAATGCCACTGAGGAAGACTGACCGCCCTCCCCCCCATTAGCCGCTGGAGGTATTCAGTGACGCTTTCTGGGAAAACACTGGCAAACATGACTGTTTTCTTTTTTAAAGGCAGCTATCAAAATGCTTTAATGACTCTGAACCATTCACAAGCCAGGCACCTTGATGGCTCTCCCCCTGCTGGTTATGTTTCCTTGAGTTGAAGGCAGTCTTTAGCTTTTCACTTTCGAGCCCTGTGGGTCTCCATCTGCTATTCTAACACCGTCAGTCATCAGAGGACAGGAAGCTGTAAAGTTTTCCAGTGCCTGGTCCACATACACACATGCTCATGTGTGTGTGTGTGTGTGTGTGTGGTGTGTTTGTGTGATGTGGTGTGTAATGCACTGGAAGGGCATTCACAACTATGTCTGTACTAGCTAAAGAAGACAGGCTGAGAAACGCAAATCTCTCTGATTTAAATATTTGTTGAACTCATGTTGCCTCTTTCTTAAGTTACACGATAATCCACTCTTTGAAGATCTGGATATAATAACACATTGTGGTGCATTCGTTGCTTTATTCTATACGGCACTCCTTTTGAGAGATGCGTACTCTAGCCTCTAGCCTAATGATTATAACAATCCATGTTCTAGGTGTGTGAGTGTGTGTGTGTACCTGGAGAATGTGTGTGTGTACCTGGAGAATGCGTGTGTGTATGGGACAACATTTTTGCCTGTAGTATACTCTGGTGAAGGCCACAGGTAAACTTCCATTGTCCTTTTATATCACTCTCCATTTTATTTATTAAGACATTTGCTTCACCTGTAACTCACTGGCTGACCAGTGAGCCCTCAGGATCTGCTTGTGTCTACCCAAGCCCAGCGTGGAAGTTATAAGCATGCGCTGCCATGCCAGGCTTTTATGAGGATGTTCATGATTCAAACTCAGGTTCTCATTCTTGGTCAGAAAGAAGTTTCCCCACTGAGCCCTCTCCCCAACCCCTCCACGCATTAATCACCAATCACTTTCCATACTGAAATGTACAAAGAGAAAGGGGACACAGTGGCTTCTTTTAATTCTGTTTAGAATGCTGGTGTCCACAGACAAGCCCTATCCCTACATCTCCTCTCACTGACTTTAGAGTTCCCAATCCTGCACAATCAGAATTGTAAATGACCAATTAGCGACAATGAAACGCACACATTTCCTTGGGAAGACAGACTGTCCTCACACTTAGGAATTTGACTTCAGTTTGAGTTTTCAAGTCTCAGAGCAAATTCTAAACTCTTTCTTCTTTGGTCTTCATAATAATGTGTACATTTTGCTTGATATGTAGTATAAAAATACTATACACCTTTTTTTTTAAAAAAAAAAAAAAGTGTATGATATACTTAAAAGACCAGAAAGGTGACTTGAGTGAGATTTTAAGTTTCATTATAGGACAAGACAAGTAATTAATATCAGGTTCGTGTTCCAGGGACTACTAGATGATAATTATTTATACAGCTTTCACACAGACAAGGTTAATCTCTGCACATAGCCCAGACTCATTATTGGAGTTTTAGAAAATTTGAAAAACAACTTTTTCTCTTCACCTGGATGACACTTTATCTCATTTGAGTCTCAAAAAAAAAAAAAAAAAATCGCTCACTGCCTATTGTGACCATATTAGTGACAACCAGTGGGGTAAAAGAGATAAGATCAATGGACAGTGCATTCGTTTAAATCTTTAAATTCTGAACTTACAACATTTTCCTATACCGAGCTGCTAACCATTGCTATTCCTACATCTTAAGTCATACTGCTAAAAATCTTTCATTACAAATATGTATAAATGGTCTCTCTCTGTCTCTGCTGTCTCTCTCTCTCAGTCTGTCTCTGTCTGTCTCTGTCTGTCTCTCTGTCTCTCTGTCTCTCTCTCTGTCTCTCTCTCTGTCTCTCTCTCTCTCTCTGCACACTGACTTTCCCAGGCCTGTACACACCTCCTCTAATAAACTTCTAATCAGGAAAAAAACAAATATGTATAAATGTTCATCCTTAGCTGCTTAAAATAGAAAGTACAATTCTCTTCCAAGTCACTAATGTGAAAATACAAGTTTGGAGTTATCATTATGATTCCAAATTATCTCATGATTCTGAGCACTTAGATGAAAAAAATCTTATAGAGAGTACCTACAGTACTCAAACACAAATACTCAGTCCAGGTAATTCATCCATATATTCATGTTTACCTTTCTTCCTTTTAAACATGTTAATTCAATACTTGTAATATAGAATCCAGGTTCTTACACCTAGAGAATTGCACAGACATCTTGAGGAAGCACCATTGACACTTCTTTCAAGGTAGTAAGTAACAGAGAATCCTGCAGAACGAGCAGGTTTGAGAATCAGGGAAGTGGATTATTAGACAAATGTCAAACATTCTACAACCCAACATTTTATTAAGCTGAATTTCTCCATGTGGGATCTTAAAAACTGCTAACCATCATTCCTATTCCCTAATAAGTGTTAAGTTAAATGAACCACTTACAAGAATTTGGGAGCTAAAAACTAGCATGCAGCACACATCACACGAGCCAGCCATGAGGACTCCATGAGATAAAGATTTTCTAAGGAAACGTCCTTTATTTGCATTTTCTTTATTTGCATTTTTAAAATCTTTCAAATACCTCGAATGAAGCACCTCTTGTAATTAAATGAGGTTTAAGCTGTTACAGCGTTTAAAGATGAAAAAGAAAGCTAACATTTCTTGAGTCCCTGCTACGTTCTCAGACCTGTGTTGAGTACTTCAATGAGAAATTTCTTCATTACTACAACACCCTGTTCAATGCCTAACTGTACTATTTGTGAGAACGTACGCACTTAGAAACATGACTAACTCCAGCCACTCCATATGTATGTAGGTTCTACCTTTTCTCTCCACATTTTTCTCCAATCTGGTGGTTGGGTCTCTCTGTTACCATGCATACTCCTCTGCCCCCCCTTTTCATCCTTTCTTCCTCCATCTTTCCTTCTCTTATTTCTCCTCATTTTTCTTCTTTCAACAAGCGCTTCCAGCAGCCACTGTGTAGAAGAGGCTATCTATTCCTTCTATGGATGCATCCTAGAGGGAACAAACATTTCGTGTATTCTATTTTTATTTGAGACATATTTGAGTTGGGCTAATAGGAGCATGGTAAGCTTCTGTGGGTTCTCTGATAAAAATAAACCAGGATGGAGGCAAGGAGCGTGACTGCGTCTTTTAAACTCGTGTGTCTTCTGTCTGTCTAGCAATGAGGACTGCCTCTCCTTTGTTTATTGGAACTCTCTAACCCTGCCTCCCCATGCCACACCAGCCTCCTCAACATCTGGGCTCCATATGTTTGTCTTTTTATTTTTCTAAACTCATCTTTGGCACCTATTGTTAGCACCTGAGTATTTAGAACAGCTTTAATTCCCCAGTCGTTTTGTTACAATGGAGCTTAGTTGGTTCAGCTTGATTCAAATGTCTTGGAGAGCAGGGACCAGGAGTTACTTTGCATTTGTATTTCTCAATACCTTCCTCAGAAACAAAAGCAAATTAAGTGCTCAATAAGGGCTCATAAAAGAAGCATTTATATATTTTATAGAAACATGAAAATATTTCTGGAAAACCATAGGTAATGTAGCACGCTTCAACAAAATTCCAATATATTCAAAGTTATGTAGAGTTGATAATGATTTTTTTTTATCCATTGTGATACTAGAACACCCTACTGATGTAAATTTCTATGTAACCTGGAAGAAGTTTGCTGACTAATTTTGAGTCATGAATTTTGATAACAATCTGGTGAAGACCAAGGATCTACTATCAGAATATCTGGTTTGTTTGTTTGTTTGTTTGTTTAAGATACAAAATAAGACACAAAAGTGTACTCAGGATATTGTTTGTGTTTAAGTAGTCAAAATGTAAGTATTTGTCAGTATTAAATAGCAAAATCAAGAAGTAGATATTACAGGTATTTTCATGTTGGCAGGGCCTGATGACTTAGGCGTGTGATCTAAGCTACTTGGAAGGCTGAGGCAGGAAAATGACAAGTTCAAGGCCTGCCTAGGCTATAGAGAGATTCAAGACCAACTTGGTCAACTTCATGTGACCTTGTCTCAAGAGCAAATATATAAGAAGGGCTGGCAATGTAGTTCTGTAATAGGACATTTGCCCAGTCGATTCAGCATTTAGTTCAACCCACAGGATTGCCAAAATAATCAAATAAATAAATGTGATAGCATTTGTTGGAAAAAATGATGAGCAGAAAGCTATGATATGAAATGCTATGATATGAAAATACTTACAATTACTGCTGTTCACAAATTTGTAAGTACTGTTCATCTTTTCATAGCCTTTTTGATGTATTATAAAGGAAATACTAAAAATTATCTGCACAATAAAAACAAAAATACTAGGGCAATTTTTCCCAGTCATGTTCACTTTTCCTTAAATTGTCTTGAGGGCATCTAAATGTGTCCATGTGTTGGACTGTGAGTTTCGGGTAAAGAATCCAGCTGTTAGTTAGAATGTCTCTAGAATTCAAATTGAAGAACAGCTGAGTTGCTAGGACTCCTAAGTCTCCTTTAATTCAGAGCACAATATGCAAAACATAAATGGCTAAGAACAGTTTGATGTACTGGAGAAAAACAGAATTAATCATAGAAATGTATACTGAAATTAAGCACAGCAGGTAGATGCAGACCCTGTGTGGATTTCAGATGATAACACACATCAGGGCGCTCACACACATGCCGTCTTTCTATTTCTGCTACAAAGCATTCTTATTGGAAACAATTAAATATGCAAATGAGAAATGGAAGATGGAGCTGAGGGTTTACAGATGATTTAGTCACTTTTCATTTTGTAAATTCTGTCTGAGGTCTGATTTCCTTATCTCAGGACGAACCCTGATTTGATTCCTGGATGTTGGTAAATAAAGAGATCAGAGTGATTTAATTTGACCAAGTGTCTTTATTCAGAATGGTAGAAGTTATTACTTTTGGAAATTTCTCTAGTTCTGCTATGAGTAATAAACCCACCTGAATATGATCATATGGAAGTCTTACTGTCTTAATGGGAACCTGGCCTCAAATGGAAACCTGCAGGTTGTAAGAGTACTGAGGGAGAAGGAAACGGAATGACCAAAAATAACCCTTCTACTTGTCAGGCAAAGACCTTGCCTTAGCGAGCTAGAAGGCAAGCCTGCATTAAATTTAACCCCATAGTGCCGTGGGAACTCCTTCAGTCAATACCTTTTAAGATACCATCCCACTTGGGCATGGTCTCTTTTATTATAAATGCATCCATAAAGCTTGCACACACTCTCTCCCAGATGCTGGATTCGGTTCCTATTCCCTATTCGTTCAGAGGACTGTGGTCTATGAACCTACTCCGAAATAAATAACCCTTTAGTATACTTAATTCTGAGCTAGTGTTTGATTTACTTTATAGAATCTGTCTTCATCTGGGTGCCGACATGAACCCCAACTCCACACCTACCAGGTAGACTGGCCTAACAGGCCTTAAAGGTCCACAGCCACCTCTGCCTTTCTGGCTTGACTTCACCTACTAAGTGGTTTTGTGCCAAACCCCCACCACAGCAGAGGTACCGTACAGCGACGTGGCAATTTCCTGGGCTTGCACGCACTTTCCCCTAAGCCCTGTCGTTTTTTTCCTACCATGCAGCGACTTTATAACTTTCGGTTTGTGTTGCCTGCTTGGAAACTCTGGGCTCCTTGCTCCGTGTATGGAATTGATTTAATTGCCCTTAATTTGTCAAACAAAGCATATTTGTCAGTATTTAACTAGGCACCAATGCCTGCAACCAAAGTGGTGCTTGACTGTTCATGCCACCACCAGTCACATCTCTTCTCTGTGTGGCTGCAACTGCAACACTTGCTTGCCAATAAAGACTATTACACCTACAATAACTTACTGACTCTCACAACAAAGGTAACTTTGATTAATAAATAAATCAATAAACTTGAAAGTTATATAATTGCAGACAATAGTACTATCCAGAAATTTAATAACCTTTTTTGCTGATACTATGGATGGTATTTTGCAAGGTTTATATGTTTTTTTTCTGATACTTTCATTTATTTTGAATATTGGGACTTTTGTTTTTAATATTAGGTCTTTAAGAAAATAGTTTGATAACAGAACCAACAATCAGGCACTTTTAGAAATGATACAGTCTTTACAGACTAATACTGAACAGCTAGTTAAGAGGAATAATACCATTGAACTTCAAAAGTTAGATGAAAAATTAATACCATTGAAAGGATAACATTAATTTGTCAGACAAAATTTAATACATGTCAAAGTATACTGAGAAATTATCTGAAAGAATTCATAATGTTGAATTTAACAAAATCTGTTAAAAAGTTTTGATAAGTTAGTAGATAGAGTATCTCTCCAGGAAGGCAGTCTGCATGCTATCCAAATAATGTCCAAGGATGAGCTGTTATCTTTAAAAGAAAAACTTTATACCTTGGAATCACATGTACAAAATGAGTACCAAAGGCTATGTGTGTCATTCATTTATATATATATATATAAATAAATATATATATATATATATATCAAGAGATTCAGACTTTACAAAGACAATGGTAAAAATATTTGTAACTATTGAGGAAATTATTGAAGCTGATGAGCAGGGAGAGAAGTTACAAGGACAGGATTTAACATTGCCAGTACCTGTCAGAGTTAGAGATGACTTACCCAGGATTTTAACTTCCTATACTGTAATTACCTCTGAAAAAGCATCAAGTTCTAAACTCCTAAAATGATTCAAAGAAAGTAAATGGAAACATATAGGCTTAAATCTAAAAGAAATTAAGCAAGCAGTAGTATCTTATGGCTAGAATTCACCATTTGTTAGGGATGGTAAAGACATAGGCTTCCAGGAACAAGGCTACCCCACACAACTGGCTTCAATTAGTTTTAGTGGTCCTGGAAGACAGATGACAACTACTATGGAAATGCTATTGGTGAGAAGAGGTAAAAATTTTAGAACAACAAAGGAAAGCAAAAGGATTTGAGACTTCCCAAGATCAAATTTTTGGTGAGGGCACTTATGCTGACCCACAGGATCACGTTCTTTACAATGAACATATCTTGTCCTTATGCCACACAGCAGCCTTAAATGCTTGGGACAGGATTCAGTAACCAGGAAAATGAACTAAATCATATATTAGGTTTAAACAGGGCCAAAGAGAACCCTTTAGTGACTTTTTACAAAGATTAACTAAAGCTGTACAAATAGGAGTAACAGACCCAGAAGCTAAGTAAGTACATATTCAATTTCTGGCTTTGAAAATGTCAATTTAGAATGTAAAAAGAAACTTGGGCTATTCAAGGTTAGATTAGCACCAATGGATAAATGAATCATACATACAATGAATGTTGAGATATTTGATGAAAATACTGGGTCTTGGGTAGAAGTAGCAATTTCAAAAGGTATGAATAGACACCAAAATGCCAAATGTTTTAATTGTGGTAGAATAGTACATCTAAGAAGAAATTGTAGACAAGGAATTCCTAGAAATAGTGTCTCTTCTGGAAATGGCAAAAATAGAAGATCTCAAGCCTCTGGATTATGTAGAAGATGTGGCAAAGGTTGACATTGGACCAATGAATATAGAGCAACAATAGACAGACAAGGCAACCTGATATCCCTGGAAACTGCTTGGGGGGCCTCTCCCAGGTCCCCAAGTCAAATATGGTCCAGTCATTCCCAGTCACTATAGAGGACATGTCTCACCAGGAAAATTTAAAAAATCCATTGCCTGCTATAAAAAATAAACGAAACATACTGTTCTGGATTATGGAATAAATATGGAAGTTGATTCAAAAATTCCAATAGGAATTTGGAAGCATATATTTTGGAAGACTTCTATAAATGATCTAATACCAAAACTAAGAGTATGTATAAATAATATTTGTAATTGAGGAATTACCGAACACAGGTGTGGATGTCACTATCATTACTCCAGAATCTTGACATCTGAATTGGCCTCTTTAAGAGGCTGATGTTCAGTTCTTAGGTATTGGAACCCTATTTCAAGTGAAACAAAGCACAAGATGGGTTGAATGCATGGGGCCAGAAGGATAGAGAGGAAGGTTGAGGCTATATACGGCTAATATCACAGTGAATTTATGGGGTTGTGACCTGCTGCAGCAATGGAATATCCAGATTAACATTCCTGCAGTCCCAGAAACACACATTTCTGGGAAGGATATTATAAGGTACTATACACAAAGGTCATCAGCCATTCATGCTGCACAAGAACACAAAGCAATTAGCAAACCTTCAGAGATTTGTATCATGCATGGACCTCTCCTCATAAGTCATAATTCTCTTTGCTTGGTGATCCTTTCTGAATAGATATCTTTTCCTTTTTAGGGATCCAGAGTCTCTTGACTTTTTGAAGATGAGTATTTTCCTGCAAAACAATAATAGAACCCTGCTCTGAATCCTTATGAGGTTTTCTTACCACTTGTATGGTTGTCACCTCTATGGATGAGCTGTCATTTCTCTTTCTGTTACATGTCTGGAGCAGACTGAGGGGCCACCAACAGTAGCACCAGCATTTATCCATACTGCTTGTACGAGCATTTTGGAAACCGTTCTCTTTGGATGGACACTTTGCTCAACCTAGATATATTAGGGAGGGTCTTGGACCTTCCCCAATGCAATATGTCTTACCCTCTCTGTGGAATGGATAGAGGATTGAGGGGAAGTAGGTGGAGGAAAAGCAAGGAAGGGAGAGAATGGGAACTTGGATTGGTATGCATAATGCCAAAAAGATAGTTTGTTTTCTTTTTTAAAAAATAAAAAAATTTCTTAAATTTTAACTTACAAGATTATTAAACATATTAATCTGCTGTCATGAAGCATAGACACGGTTGTCTTTGTTTAAACATCTAACTAGGCTGATCTCTTGTTTCCATACTCAAGAAAATATCCAGTATTCCTATAAATGACTGATGACTGAGTTTCAAAGTCCAGGGAGTTTGACTCATCAATGCACAGAATGAAGTCTGCACCCTAAGACTGCATGTGCTGTCCTTCTCCCTCTGTTTGCCACTCCCTCCTTACTCAGTCTTCTAGGTACTTACTGGACATACTCCCTGCTGCTTAAGCAAGCTCTGCTTCTCCATGTCTCCCGACTTTCCCGCAGTCTTGACTCCAATTGTAAAGACACTTCAGTGATGTGGTTTTATATTAGTTACTTGCAAAACTCCTGTCGAAATCATTTTTCCTGAGACAGATTGAGATGTGATGGGCCTTTAAAAGATAACTGGTCATGGGCAACAAGGACCTCATGAGTGAATTCATGTTTTTCTCATCGAGCAGTGGGCTGTTGAAGAGGTCCTTTGCCCATGTCTCTGCATGCATCACTCCCCTTCTGTTTTTTAAAACATTAGACTGTTATCAAAATTTGAACCAAAATTGAGCCAATGGTAGAACCTTGCTCTTGAACTCTCTAGTCTCTAAAACCGTAAGCCAAAATATGTCGTTATTCTTTATAAAAATGCTCAATTCCAAGCATTTTGTTATAGCAAAAGGAATTCAATTGAGATACCCAACCTTTCTTAAATAGCAAAGCTAAGCAGAAAAGAAGGTATTGGCCCAATAAAACAGGACTTTGTTTCTGGCGGGACAGATGTTCTACTGTTCTTATTTTATTAAATCTTTTGCTTTCATTTTCTTCTCTCTGCATCTTCTCAAGCACAGTGTGGTAGTTTGAATAAGAATGGCACCCAGAGGCTCATACAGTTGAATGCTTAGTCATCATGAAACTGTTTGAGAAGATTAGAAGGATTAGGAAGTGTGGTCTTGTTAGGATACATGCCACCTTGTTGGAGGAAGTGTGTCACTGAAGGCGGGCTTGAGGTTTCAAAAGCCCACATTAGGTCCAGTGTCTCCTTTTCTCTCTGCCTGCTGCCTGGAATTCAGAATGTAAAGCCCTCAGCTACTGCTCCAGTTCCTGCCTGCATGCTACCAGGCTCCTGTGATGATGATAATGAACTAAACCTCTGAAACTATAAGCAATCCCCAAGTTAAAGACTTTTTCCAAAAATAAGAATTGCCATTGGCTATGGTATCTCTTTACAAGCATAGAACAGTGACGAAAACACACAGTAAAAGTAAGACATTTCAGTATTATTTCTTTTTCTCCTCACAGAGCTCCTAAGTTCAACAGTCCATTCTCAGATAAGATTAGTGACTGCCTAGGCTTTGTATAATATACCTATAAAATAATCTAGATCCTGGATAGGAACTGTTTCAAACTTCATTCCAGATACTTGGTTCATTTTCATCTAGTGGGAACTGTCTCACTACCTGGAGAGATAACATATTTGTTTAGGGTGTGGCTGTGCAGAGTGAACACTACTTGCTCATCTATAGATGCCAAACACCTCATTTTATTTCCTTAAGAAATTTATCATCATTTCATTCAAAATGATAATGAGTTGAAGTCTGTAATTAAATATAAGTTTAACGTAAACAGGCTTGCGGGGGTGGGGTGAAGAGTCTCCTGGCCATGAAAAGGGATTATAGTTAATTCTAAACATGGTGCTCTTTAAAACTGTCATGAGACAGTAATTTTTGCATTTCTACAGATGATTAAAAAGCCATTTTCTAAAATATTCTCACTGGATGTTTTTTTCTTTACTCTCTCTTTTTTTTAAAGAAAACATTTAATTGCTCCAATCAAGCATAACTACTTTGTGCTTCTGGTGTAATTTGTATACTCTGATCACACGGTATGTGGCGATTTGTCATAATTCTCTAAGTGTATATTCCCCACTGTAGTGATTGGCTATCATTAATTGAGAATAATTCCCTGCTCGTTAAAGCACTGCAAGAAGAGGAAAAGCAAAGCCCAGCAGACAAGAGGAGGTAGGGAAGCCGAGTTCAGAGCCCTCATCATACGCTACTTGTGGCCAGCAGTCGTTTGAAAATGATAGACGTCATTGACAGAAGAAAGCTTTGCAGGAGAAAACAGCCTGGCTGCTACATTTTTGACTGTGATAGCAGCCACTTCAATGCAACAAAACAAGGTTTGTGTTTAAGTACCCAAACCTGCTGCACCCCTTCTCATCACAGCAGAGGTTAAACCGTACTGACAGGAAACAGGAAACTGCGTACAGGGTGTCCCCAGAGGGGCCATTTCAAACCACAGTAATCCCATTACCTAGTTAAGAAACATCAAATGCCTTTGCCGGGCAAAAGGCCCAGATGCTACAAGATCTAGAAGGAACACCTATCCGTGTAGCTGAGTAAGCCAATCAGTGTAAGTGCTGTCGTGGTGGCAAGAAGTACAAAGTGCAGAGGAGAGCTGAATCCAAGACAATGAGAAGTGAGGCCACTAATCACTAACATCTGCAGTCAGTGACCTGAGATACTGTTTTTGCTTGGCTTAATCAATGTATATGGAGTTTCAACAGTATATGGTACAGCCTATTCTCCATAGTCTTCATCTCCTTAGGCGAGATCTCTAGCCCATTTGAATACTGTTGGTTAACAAAGAAACTGGCTTGGCCTGATAGGGTAGAGCAGAGCCAGGTGAAGGTGGGGAGGTGGGGGGGAACTAAACTGAATGCTGGGAGAAAGGAGGTGGAGTGAGGGCGAAACCATGTAGCCTCGCCAGAGCCAGGCAGAACTTTATCCGGTAAGCCACCATGCATGTGGTGAGACACAGACTAATAGAAATGGGTTAAATTCAGATGTAAGAGTTAGCCAATAAGAAGCTAGAGCTAACGGGCCAAGCAGGGATTTAATTAAAACAGGTTCTGCGGGGTTATTTCAGGTCTGAGCTGCCCAGCAACTAGAAAACGAACAAGCAGCCTCCTTATAACACCCGTTTCCATTTTTCCCCCCACTGTCCATTATTCAAGCCATTCTGGAATTTCCAGTGCTTTTCTTGCTTTTCTCCAGCAAGTCTTTAGGACATCTGTGCAGCTGAGCTCATCACAGGCTGTCAGCTATCCTTCCTGAAGACGTGATTTGGATATCACTATTAATATTATGGACACTTTCTGGATTTTTGACAAACAAAGAATCACAACTAAGGTCCTATAAATTATGTCAGTGAGTCTGATGTACTTTATCATGTTCAGGGAATCACAGTTTCTTCCTTATCAACGTGTGTGTGTGTGTGTGTGTGTGTGTGTGTGTGTGTGCCCATATACTCACATGTTCATTTACCTATGATTCTCTTCATATAATCTGTATAAACATTTTTTTCCAAATAAACTATCAATGGCCCAACTTTAGGCGTTTGGTTTTCTTGACTCTCTCCTTCAGCCTGACCTCTGCATGCCACCATTTTCTTGCTGTCATAGTTACTTGACTTGGGGCTTCTTCTTCCTGGTTTCATATGCCCTCTTTGCAGTGGACAAACATGATTTATCTCTCTTGATGTAACTGGATTTATCCTTGAGCAGAGTTGATAGATGTGATCTGGTTTAATTTCTCTCTGTTCTTCCTGTTTATTGCATAGCCTTGTCTGTTTTCTGCTCTTGGCATTCGCAGGAGATAGCCCTACTTCTGCATGTAGATGCACCCCATTATGTAAACTCTTCAGAATTCCCCAGATGGGATTCTAAGACTGAGGAAAAGGACTGTTGTGTCTTTCCTTCTGATTTATTGAAGAATCCCCAACAGCAAGAAAAATGCAACCACTATTCCCAATGAGTTTATGGTCCAACTGAGAAGATAAATTCATAAATGCTGCTTATTAAGTAGTATGGTAATTCTTTATTTATTTTTTAAAAGAACTATTTTTCTTATTTTATATATTATTCCCAGTTCCCACTCCCTCCCCTCCTCCTGCTCCCTTCACCTTCTCCCCCATCTCATCCCCATTTGTTACCCTTCCTGACCCTGGTGACCTGAGACCTAGGATCCCCTGGGCAGGGGTTGGGGAAGACAGACAGATACATCATGCAGAAAGGGCTTGGATATAGAGTTTATTTAGTAGGTATTGGGAACAGCATAAGAGTAAGGCTTTGTGGAGATGGGGGAGAAAGGAAGAGAGAAAGGGAGAGGCTGAAGTGAAAAATGAGGAAGAAAGGGAAGGGAGACAGGCAGAAGAAGCCTCTTCAGAAGAGGGACCCACAGAGAGAGGAGGCTGGAGAGAACGTGGGAGATCTGCTTGCCTCATTGGGGGAAGAGGGAGATTGGGAGTGGGCAGTGCTTGTCTCTTAAAAAGACAGGGCACCCAGGTGACAGGGAAGGCCAGCAGATTTATTAAAACACCATCCACAATTCAGAGAGGATTAGGCTTCCCATGGGGCATCAACAAAGTCTAGCACACTGCTTTGAGGCAGGACCAAGGCCCTCCCAACTATATCTCGGCTGAGCAACATATCCCTCCAAAGAGAATGGATTCAAAAAAAGCTAGTACAAGCAGTAGGGATAAATCCTGGTCTCGCTGCCAGTGGCCCCACAGTGAGCCCCAGGCAAACAAATGTCACCCACATTCAGAGGGCCTAGTTTGGTCCTATTCTGGTTCCCTCACTGTTAGGTCAGAGTTGGTAAGCTTCCATTAGCTCAGGTAAGTTGTTTCAGTGGGCATCCCCATCATGGTCTTGAGTTCTTTGCTTGTATTCTCACTCCTCCCACTCTTCAACTGGATTCTGGGAACTCAGTCCAGTGCTCTGCTGTGGATCTCTGCATCTGCTTCCATCAGTTGCTGAATGAAGGTTCACTTGGTCCACTCTGCACCTAGTAAGATACTTCTACAACAAAAGGATGTGTGAACAGTACAGCTGTTCAGGAAAAGATGATGCCTCAATCAAGAACATTTCAAATATAATTAAACTAAAGAAGACAGTATGTACCCAAGATGAAATTACATTATAACAATAAAATCTGATATTATTATTTTATTATTGTTGATTATTCCAAGAAGATGTTCCTCATCAATTATGAATTTGGAAAATATATCTACTTAGTTGTGACTAGGACAGCATCACATTCCAACAGCAAGGTTACAATGTAGAGTCAGCTTAGGAGAAGAGATCTGACTCCAAGTTGGTGATAATTGCAGGGAGAATAGAGCGATGTGTATATTAGACACTGTTTTCTCACAGAGAACAACAAAACAAAAATCAAATTTACGGGTGTTTTAAATGTCTTATTTTAAATAAGTTAACATTTTTAAAATGTTTTTTTGGGGGGCCTGGTGGTAGTACATGCCTTTAATCTTAGCACTTGGGAAGCAGAGGCAGGCAGATCTCTGTGAGTTTGAGGCCAGCCTGGTCTATGGAGTGAGTTACAGGACAGGCTCCAAAGCTACACAGAGAAATCTTTTCTCAAAAAATAAAAACAACAACAACAAAACAAAATAAAACAAAAACCACTTTCCCCCCTGGTGGTTTGAGCAGCAATGGTCCCCACAAGCTCATGTATTTGAATGCTTGCTAATTCAGGAAGGATTAGGAGGTGTGGCCTTGTTGGAGGAGATGGTCACTGGGGTGGATGTGGAGATTTCAAAAGCCCATGCCTGGCCCTCCCTCTCTCTCTCTCTCTCTCTCTCTCTCTCTCTCTCTCTCCCTCTCCCTCTCCCCCTCTCTCTCTCGCTTTCCTTCTCTGCCTGAAACTTCTAGATCACACATGAGCACCCCAGCTGCTGCTCTAACACCATGCTTGTATGCTTGCTGCCATGATTCCTGTCATGAAGGTCATGAACTAACACTCTGTATCTGTAAGGAAGTCCCAATCAAATGTTCCTTTCTAAGATGTCTTGGCGATGGAGTCTATTCATGACAGCAATAGAGCACTAAGACAATTTTCATGTACATTTTTTCTAAAGATTTAAAGTTAATAACATATATAGTAATGAGATTAAACTCTTAAATTTGTCAGTCAGTATCAGATAAGATGCAAGACAAGGGCAAAGAGAAGTGGTTTATGGGTACATGCATGTATACACACACACACACACACACACACACACACCAACCTACTTTTGCTATGCAAATCTTTGAGTAGGTTAACATTAGAATGTGGAGCTTAGCAGTTGGAAAAGGCCTCTGATAAGTCCAATGTCACCTTCTATATTTCTGACCCTTTAGTTTATTTTATACCTAATTGTCCAATCTAGCTAAAATGCCAATTTTAGAGGAACGGGTATATTCTCCTATAAACTGCAGTTGCAGTACTAGCTCTTCCACCAAGCATAGAGAGACAACACTTCTCTAGAATTCTGAGTTGAGTTATTTATCGTGGGGAAGTTACCTTCAAACCTCTTGCTTGGCTGTCTCACGTTTTAACATGGATGTTCAGGTTGGAACAGGGCCCATGCTAAGAGAGCCAACCAGCAACAAATATGCCACCATCCCTGTGGCCTTGTGCTCCTCTCTGGCAGTGTTCTTTCTCCATCCTCTGTTTCAACTAAACTTTCAAATAAGGACAAAAGAGGAGGAATTCTGTGCTTAATTCCCTTTACCCTTTGCATCCTGCCCTTCGGTAAATACAGCAGTGTTTGTCCTGCTCACTACGGTCTGAGAGTCTGTGATGAGGGAGCTCTGAGACTGAGCAAGCAACATGCAGCTCATCTCATTAGATCTGCACCTCTATCCCGTGCTGTTGGTTAATTCTCCTTAGGAAAATGCTCTTGGTTTCCCAGAGCACTCACTCCCAGTCTCCCATCACTCTCTCCATTTTTTCCACATGTGTTCCCTCTTTTTTCATACCACTTAAAAACAAGACATTTCCTCCAACCAGATGATTACTATCCTACTCTCTACCAGGATAAACTCAGAGCTCCGGCTATTCCTTCTATATAGATTTCCTTTACGATTAGAAGACCGCATACAATCTAGTTCAGGAATTTATATTTTTTTACAACTATACAGTAGCCAGCTAGCTGATTTTTTTTTTTTTTTTTTTTTTTTGGTTTTTTCGATACAGGGTTTCTCTGTAGCTTTGGAGCCTGTCCTGGAACTAGCTCTTGTAGACCAGGCTGGTCTCGAACTCACAGAGATCCACCTGCCTCTGCCTCCCGAGTGCTGGGATTAAAGGCGTGCGCCACCGCCGCCCGGCTTGATTTATTTTTGTATTTATTCTTAGTCCACTTAAATTTCTATTTCTTGATCCTTACAAAATAACTGCTGGTTCTAACATCAACTCTCTCTTCCTTGTTGATGCAATAGTGTAGCAATAGCTGTACCAAGAGCTATCAGTGCATTGGTGTAACTCTAGCTTTTCAGATAGAATGTCATGGTGACCCTCCTCGGTGACCGCTAGGACTGGCTTCTTGCCAGTGTGTACAATGAATATAAGATTCAGCAGTTTAACCATTCATAGGAGCCCTCACACTCTGTATAGCTTGTCCTCTCTTTAGCACGCTCTTCCCACCACAACACATGACTCTGATCTTTTCCTTCACCAGTTTTCACGCAGCTGGTTCTTGGCCATGCTGTTAACACCTATGAAGAATTTTGGGGCTAGAGAGATGGCTCAGCAGTTAAGAGCACTGCCTGCACTTCCGAAGCTCCTGAGTTCAACTCCCAGCAACCACATGGTGGCTCACAGCCATCTGTAATGAGATCTGGTGCCCTTTTGAGGAAGAGACCTGATCAGATGTCTCTTCATGATTAGGCTGTGAAACCCAGTATGGACAAGTTCTACAGAACTGTCATGTGCGTATGGGCTAACCATGCATGCCTCATTCAGCATTACCAGGGCATAAATTTCATTTCAGTTTCATTCAATGAAGTGTTTTGAGACCATAAACATTACTCCCATCCTCTGTACTCCATTAGGTCCCTAGCTCTGTGTACTTCGTAGCCAGCCCTAGTTGGACCTTTCCATACACCAGTGAGCACAGGCAGGAGCATGTTGCATCTTCCTTGATGTGTTTTAAAAATTGTGCCTTTTCTTGAGACTAAAGCCAAAAGTTACATTAAGAGAAAGGCTGGGCCATAGGTGTCATAGATTTTTCTTATAAATCACCCACGTAAAATTTTTGGTGGTATAAACATTGAGAAGGACAAAGGTAAAAACTTTCTCCAGCAAGAGAATTACATTAAGTAATTTTCACAAGGCTGACCTGAAGGACTATGTACCTCCAACAAACAATTAGAGATTTGTAATATCAGAAAATAAGACAAAACAAAACCCAACTCACCAATTACTTACTTATCCTTACTTTTTAATTTACATTTTCATTATAACGCAAAATAATGGGTTTCATTCTCTCTTTCTTTCTTTCACACATACACACAAACACTCACAAATTATATTTGTTTCTTATTTGCCTTCATATACTTTACCCCCACACACTTATTGTAAGAAAAATTTATATTGCTTTTGTGGGCAAAAAGAGAAAAGAACAGAATTTAACTATAACAGAATTATAGGAGTTATCTTCTTTATATAGTTGGTTTTATGTATGGTCTATAATATAGAAGAAACTCCCTTATACCTAAGATCACACTAAATATATGCTAATAAGTATTAGATTATTCCAGCGACACACTTTGCTAATGCCCACAAAACCAAGTGAATTATGTGTCTCCTAGATCAGATATCACACGAAGGGTAAATATTATATTTACAATTTAATTTCATGGTTTTCATTCTAGCATATAAAGCATTACAGAATGTTAAATATAAATGAAAGACAGTGTGATGATTTCAAATCTCTATTTATGAGAAGGCATCATTCCCCTCTTATGGAGCAGCCCAGTCATTCAAGCATACTTTTAAATAGCATTTCTTGTACTTGAAAAGTTATTGAGTAATCAAGCTGTGACCTTTAGTGCTCCACCAAGAAATGCAATTCAGTTCATATGGTATCCAAACTAATCAATATCCCATTATGATCACAGATGGGAATTTTATAAGAAAGACAAAGCAGTGAGGGTATCAGATCACCCTTTGGGGTTTTTTGTTTGTTTGTTTGTTTTCTGGAGAAATTAGATAGATTTGCATAAGAAGCCATTTCAAGTAAGAATATCTGATTATTTGTCTCTTTGAATATGAAATAAAGCCTTACCTTCTAATTGTATCATTAGACTAGAAGAATAAAATCATGAATTCATGGAGACTCACAATTACAAAGAGGAAACATAGATATATCAACCGCCGTCCTGCAGGTACATTACAAGTGCGGTTATATAGGGTAAAGGCCAGGCCATCCATAGTACAACCCCCTGCAATGCCTTGAGACACTATACTCACATGTAGCTGATTTGGTCATTAGGCTGAATCATCTAATTATCTAACATGCTATGAGTCTATGTGTATGTTAATACCGATCAAAGCGTTCTGTACTTCCGTTCAAATAGGTTGAACATTCTTACAAGATGCTTGAGTGCCTGACCATTTAGAAGTCGAAACCTAACAGAGGGTTGACTGTTAGCCTCAGCATGAGTGGGCTTCCACAGAACAGTGGCATCTATCAGACGCGATGGTGCAGGCTATCAGCTGATTCACTGGTAACTTCCTACTGCTGTTCAGATGACTATTTCGAATAAGGAGTTCAAATAAATATGTAAGTGGATGTTTGTCACAGATAGAAATTTCATCAATATGCTACCATATATGATAAGGCACTAGGCATATCTCTTTCTAGACATACACACACACCACATCACTTCATACAACACCCAAATAGAAAAGAGACATGCACCTACAGTATGCGCATATTGGAAGCACTGGGTTGTCTTGTGTGTGTGTGTGTGTGTGTGCGCGCGCGCGCGCGCGTGCACGTGTGCGTGTGCGTGTGTTTGTGTGTGTGTGTGTGTGGTGTATGGGGTGGAGGTGTGTGTCTCTGTGTGTCTGTCTATGTGTGTATGTGTTATGATTCTATGGCCCTTTGTAGCAATCACCTCTAGAGGTTTGGACTAAAGGAATCGTTTCTTCAGGAAGCAAAAATACAAAGTCATGTCACAGACTTAGGAAGGAATGAACTTTCTACTCTGACGTCTACGACATGATGACATCAGCCTCTCTGAAAATGTATTGAGTCAACTTCTGTCCTTAAGAGGGAGTGGCACGTTTCTCTGAGAGCTCACTAATGCCTTGCTTATTTGAGTCACTGGAATTAAGAAAGAGATTCTAGGGGCAGGGGTACATAAGATTTCTTTGGGATTGTATGTTGAAAAATGAAAGACAATATAATAGTAACTGATATTCCTTGCAAATCTGTTGTAGACATTCTTTGTTCTAACTTATTTCTATGTGTAGAAAGTATTTTAATCTCACCACCATGAATATCCTCCATATTGCTATTCTACCCATATTATAGATGAGGAAACAAGGGTCAAACATTTTAAATGATTCTTCAGGACATTTCTAGGAAGAGCAAGATTCCTATTTGTACTAGATCGGGCAGTTTCCCAGGCCGCCAGAGTGCTCAGCTTTCCTTCTGTCTGGGAAAACCCAGCAAGAAACCATTTACCCTCTCCTTATAGTAATTGACTCCATCCTCCGACAGGCCTTGTTTTTCTCCCTAATGACTGAAGGGAAGATTTTAATAGCACCAAGTAGACCTTAGTTTCCTTGCTTGTTCATCTGCAGGAGTGTGATCTAGTGCCCTCTGGAGGGGAAAAGAAGAGCCGGCGAACACTGCCAATATTTTAAGTGAGTAAACACAGAAAGGATTGCATTCAGAAAAAAAAAAAACACACACACACACACACACACACATGTTTGCAAAGTCTGCACTTAGTGATACATTTCTCTGTGTTCTTAAAGAAGGTTTTGGTTCAGTGTTAGTTGAAAGGGCAACTTTCTGGATGCTTCACCAATGAGTGGTAGATAGGGGCTACCTTTCAAATATGGAACATTACTTTGCAGAGAGTAAAATATAATAACAGCAGCAAACACAATTACTGCCGTATCACAGTATCCACAGGACCTTTTGATTAAATCAACCATTCTCTAAACACACTCCAAAGACAGAGAGATGATAATTAGTGAAAACTCATTGTTCTTTTGCGGGGAACCTTGATATTACTAAAAAAAAAAAATCAAATAGGTCACCTGCACCTTGTATAAATATACTCCCTGGCAGCCCGTACCTCATCTGACTTACAAGCCATCTGATCTCTCTACCAACCAGTGTTTTGCAGGTGTCGAAAATAAAGACATCTTCCTTCCCTCTCTTTTCCTGCTAAGGCAGAAGAAAATATAGCACTAATATTTTAGATAATTGGTACTCATTAACTGCTTGATAAATTAGTGAATAAATTCTGGTTCTAGTTACATTAGAAAGGTCAAATACTCTCCAGTTCTTTTTTATGTATTGTCTAACTTCTTGCCCATCTTTGTTGTACTAATGAAATGGCAGGATCTATCATGGTGTAACTGAGCTGGGGCTCTAAATTACCTTCATCTGGCACCATTCCAATATACTATAAATGAGGTAATTGTCCTTGACTATAAAATTTGCATTTTCAAGACTTAATTGCTATCATTACATCTTTTTGTAATTCTATTAATTTAACTGAATGGAGCGTTTGGTTTTATGGTTAAAAATTTGCATTAAAACATTATACATCTAAATAGAATTTTAATATTTTTATCAAAAGCTTTATAAGGTGATCCCAAAGGAGACAAATAATTCCTCAAGAAAAAGTCGGGAGCTGTCACCCTTGGAGGTTTTACCTTCAGTGATCATTAATGGACCTTCAAGTCACCCAGCCAATGTTTCATTCTGGGACATGAAAAATCACAGAGGACATACACTCTGTGGATTCTTTCTACTTAATCATTGACAGGAAGTTGGTTGGCAGAGCCATGACACGGCTGGCTGCCCTTTGCTCTGCTCCTCTGGGTGTCTGAGATGTTTCCTTTGTATCCTCAGTAGGTCTGTAAGATTAGGTCAGAGTCAGGAATAGAGTTAGGCCATGCTCGACGTGCAAGTGTTTTGGTTTGATTGGAAATTTATGTACCCCTTCTATGTTTTATTCGTGAGCAATACCACTCTACTTTTATGAGTCTAACTTTCCAGTCCTGTTTCGTTGCACATGGGAGTGAAACCACATCGTCCTTCTCTCTCATTGGAGGGCTCAATGGAAAGCCCTTTCCCTCTCTGCCCTCGGAATACTTGCTGTTATTGTACAGCCATGTCACCATGTTTTTGAAAGAGAAGGAAAGAAAATGCAAAAACTTTTGTGGACTGAACACTTTCTTAAGTAGAATGACATAGAATTCTGGTTAATTAAATAGATCAATTTTTACTCATTAATTTTCCCACCTCCTAGATCTTTGAAAGCTGCAAGCTACGGCAAAGGATACAGCCAATAAAATAAAACAGCAGCCTATAGAATGAGAAAAGATCTTAACCAACCCCACAACTGACAAAGGGCTGATCTGTAACATATATAAAGAACTGAAGAAACTAGACACCAAAGTGCCAAATAATCCAATTTAAAAATGGGGCACAAACCTAAAAAGAGAATTCTCAACAGAAGAAACGCAAATGGCTGAAAGACATTAAATTGACCAACATCCTTAGCCATCAAGAAAATGCAAATCAAAACGACTATGGGATACCATCTTACACCTATGAGAATGGCTAAGATCAAAAACGCCAATGACAGCTTATGCTGGAGAGGATATGGAGTAAGGTGAACACTCCTCTATTGCTCATGGGAGTGCAAACTCATATAGCCACTTTAGAAATCAGTATGGTGGTTTCTCAAAAAATTAGGAATCAAACTACCTCAAGACCCAGCAATCATACCACAAGGACATTTGTTCAACTGTGCTCATAGCAATATTATTCATAATATCCAGAGCATAAAAACAACCTAGATGCCTCTCAACTGAAGAATGGATAAAGAAAATGTACATTTGTACAATGGAGTATTACTCAGCAGTATAAAAAAACAATGACATCTTGAAATTTGCAGGCAAATTGAGGAATCTAGAAAAAAACCATCCTGAGCAAGGTAACCCAGACCCAGAAAGACAAACACGGTGTGTACTCACTCATTAGTGGATATTAGATGTAAAGCAAAAGATAACCAAGCTACAATCCACAATCCCAGAGAAAATAGGTAAAAAGGGGGACCTAAGGGGCACCTACATGGAGGGCAGCAGGAAGAAAATAGTTAAGATCTCCTGGATAAACTGGGAGGGAGGGGTAGTGGGTGGGAACATAAGGGATTAAGAAGACCGAGATGAGGGAGGACTGGAAGGGGAGAGCAATGAAAGAGATACCTTGATTGAGGAAGTCATTATGGAGTTAGGGAGAAACCTGGTGTTAAAGAAATTCTCAGGAATCAACAAGAATGACCCCAGCTAAGATTCCTACCATTAGTGGAGAGGGTGTCTAAAATAGCCTTCCCATTTAATCAGATTAGCGACTACCCTAATTGTCATCATAGAACCTACATCCAGTAACTGATGGAAGCAGAAGCAATGATCTTCAGCCAAGCACTGGGCTGAGCTCCTGGAGTTCAGCTAAAGAAAGGGAGGAAGAATCCTATGACCAAAGTAGGGGGTAAAGAGCATGATGGGGAAGACCACAGAGACAGCTGACCTGAGCTAGTGGGAGCTCACAGACTGTGGACTGACAGCTGGGGAACCTGCATAGGACAGGACTAGACCCTGTACATGTGGGTGCCAGTTATGTGGCATGTTCTATTTTGGGGGTGGGGACTGGCAGTGGCACCAAGAATTATCCCAGGAACGTGAACTGGCATTTTGGAGCCCATTTCCTATGGTGGGACACCTTGCTCTGCCTTGATAGGGAGGGAAGGGTCATGGTCCTGACTCACATTGGTAAGCCAGGCCTTGTTGACTTCCTAAGGAAGGCCTTACCCCATCTGAGGAGTAGATAGGGAAGGGATGGAAAGGGGAGAAATAGGGGTAGCAGCGGCAAAAGGGGAGGGAGGGGGAACTGGGGTTGGTATGTGAAATGAAAAGATATTTTTTCAATAAAGAAAAGGAAAAAGAAAAAGGAAAGCTGCAAGCATCTTAGTTATCAACACAGCTGATCTGTATCATACATGTTGGCAGGACCTGAATTAAAACTCAGAAGAAGTCTTTGTTTTCAGAGATTTTGGAGTAATGGTGAGTTCTTGTGGATCTTCTGGTATTGTTTACACATGTAAAGATGAAAAATATTTGCAGAAAGTGAAGCAGAAAATGTCTTTAGGGATATCAAAGGCCAAGGCATGCATCATTTCCAGCCCATTTAAAAGATGAGGAACAGACACACAGCCAAAACCTTACAGGTGAATCCATGGTGCAGGTGGATGGAAAGTCAACAGACAGCCTTGGTTCCAGGCCAGGCTCTCAGTCGCTATGTCAGACTTTCTCGCTGGTGCTGAAAGATCCACACAGCATCACTGCAGACTGCATGGGAGTCAGTGGGAGGAAATTGGTACCACTGTGGATGCCAGACTCAGCTTTTCATAGGCTGTATCGTGTTTCATGAGCTTCCTCTATATATTCCCAGACCCACTCCTGAAAGTTCAATAAAGCAAAAAGTGAGGGCCCGTCAACCAAGAAGTCATTGTGTGCCATCTAGATTTCTTTATTCACCAAACATACACACCCACAGATTCTGCACATGAGATCACTTGAAGTTTATTCAGGAGCATCATATTAAAAGTAACAACTCCTACTTCAAAATGCATTGAAAGCATAATCCTCTGAAATGAAGAACAATACCATATTTTCATATGACGGAGCATGCTGCAATGTATCTACTTAGTGATGGCATTAGTTGTTAGTAACAGGTGAAAGAGAAACATTATAGATTAATTAGCATATCAAAACACTACAGCTGTCTTCATCAAAGGATACAATATGGGATTTTTGATTAAACAGAATCCACCACTTCAGTCATAGATGTATTTAATAATGGACCAACAATTTTCAGATTAATATTTAGAGAGTATTTCTTGTTCCAATAGAAAGGGAATTTGTGCCTCTGTGTTTTCTCCCCTTCTTGCCACTACATGATACAATTAACCTAATCTTAGCAAGGACATTTGTGCCCTGCTTGCATATGTCATTTCAATGCTGCTCACTGAAAGTCACACAGATTATCACAGACTCATTGCCACCATGGACCATGGCAAAAACATTCACATGAACTTGACTGTGCCTTCACCATTAATGTTTTTCTACACAGTATTTCCATTCAAAGAAAACCAATTCAATGTAACAAACACATACTGAGTTTCTGGTATGCCCTGGAAACTCGGAAGTTAATAAAGCACACACTTTGGCCTATGCAATGTAATTTATTGTATGGAAATCTATGACTGTTATTCCTGGCCTGTTTCTTGCATGTTATTTGAAAAAATACATATACATATATACGCATATACATTTATGTTGAACTTTGGAATCTATGCTTGAGGAACTGGAGAGATGGCTCCATCAATAAAGTACCTATATCACAATCATGAGGACCTGAGTTCTGTCTAATAATATCACACATACAAAGGCGTGTATCTGCAACCCAGGTGCTGGGAAGGGAGAGGCTGGTTGAATTCCTAAGCTCACTGACAAATAAATCAGTTGGTAAACTCCACACTGAGTGAGAGAAGCTGCCTCAAAAACTTGGGTGAAGAATAGTAGAGGAACATTCCTGACCTAGACCTCTGCTCTTTATCTGCACACCCA
Organism: Arvicola amphibius; assembly: GCF_903992535.2. Classification (NCBI taxonomy): domain Eukaryota; kingdom Metazoa; phylum Chordata; class Mammalia; order Rodentia; family Cricetidae; genus Arvicola; species Arvicola amphibius. The sequence continues at coordinate 137,744,227 of NC_052052.2, read as the reverse complement.
TGCACACCCACATGCACACATTTACACACAATGTTCACACTATAAATACACAGAGAGATAAAAGCTAAAATGAAAGCCTGTGTTTGGTTGTGTTTAACCTTTGTTCTAGCTCAGGGCACAGGATCAGAAGTCAATCCCTAACTCACCCCAGGCTTTGGCTTCAACAGGAGCAACATGGACAAAGTGACAGTGACTTCCCAGAGTTGCTTCCAGACCAAAGGGTTTCAAGTGCAAGAAAGCTGTCTGCAGAAATCAAACCCTAGATGATCATTCTAGTGCATATAAAACCCTGGAAGATCATTCTAGTGCATACCTATGGCTATGGTGCTTGGGAGGACACATATCTTAATTCAGACTTTTCTTCCCATGTCTTAATATGTGATTTTCCAAATATAAGCAAATAATAATGCAATCATAATCATGGCTATTACTTATTGTGTCTTTATGGTGCAGTATGCATTATCTTAGGTTATACAGAGGCATCACAACTAAACTTTATCATTCCTCAACTCATACATAGGGGAAACAGATGAAAAGCATTGAATGACTTGTAAAGAGCACATGTGAATGAGCATAAATACACTGCTTCCTTTTCCTAGCTGCATTTGGCAGAGTGGAAATCACCAACATACTTTTAGTGAAATAAGCACAAGCTATCACATGCATTCACACACACGCACACACACACACACACACACACACACACATTCATATGAAAATGCCTGTGTACACTCCTATATTAGACCAAAAGAAATGGAGCATGTGTGCCCACCTGAACAGCATATGTTCAGCCAAAACATTTTAAAATTATGATAATCCTGACAACTTTTAAAGTAAAACTCTTTTTGTGTGTGGATATGGGGGTTAGATAAATGGTTCTTTCCATCACATTTTCAGCACGGAATATTTATACAATATAACAAAAGCTCATAATGCAATGGTGTCTATGAAACTATTCTTTTAAAATATTTAATCCCCATATATTATAAATAACTTGATTATGAATTATCTGAAGTATTTTTGTTCAACTGTAACTAATTGTCAGTTTAAAAGTCAGTATAAACCATAAATTGAGCACGGTAGTGACTATTATTAAATGTCTCTGCCACCCACTAAGTTCACAGTTTACATTACATTATTAAAAAGATTTAATTTTAAGAATAACTTTCCCTCCCTTTTGATGCACAATATCCTTTCTGTGGCGTCAGCAATAGACTTTGTGCACATTTCATTTTATTTATTATGCATTCCAATTGCTTTATTTAAATGTTAAACTGCTAGCATTTAGTGAAAAACTATAGTGCCATCACAGTAATAATTTAGACCTTCCTCTGCATGGGGTGATTTTTTCCTCCAATCTTTTAAAACTGCAAATTGTCAGTAATATATCACACCATTTCACTTTACACAGATTTGAGGAGGACCGTTTTAGCTTTCAACTACTGGAGCATCTGCCTTAGTTCTCCATCTACCACCCTGCAGGTACCCAGGCATGGGGACCAACTTGAAAAGATACCCAAGTGTGACCTGATGTGGTGTGTCCCAACTGGAGACCATAACTAGGGACAGGGCTCAGTAGTGACGGCTGTCCATCACAACACACTGTTGGCCAAATAGAATATTACTATGCGAGTCCTTTGTAAATAGAAAAATTATAGAATCCATCACCACAGAAAACATTTAGTGATGAGTTTTTGTATGCTAGAAAGTCTACACGTTATTAGAAGATTAAAATAATCTTAAAGAAATAAATAGCTAGAGGCTGGAGAAATGGCTCAGTGGTTAAGAGGGAGTACTGCCCTTGCAGAGGACCCAGGCTGAAGATTAGCACCAACCACCGATGCCTGCTCTGGCCTTAGGGGCCACTGCACTCATTCCACAAAGCAACCCTCTGACCAATCCCAAACATATATACACATAATTTTAAATTATAATTATATCTTTTAAAATAAATAAGTATTGCCACTCTCTGTGTACTTCGCAATTGTACTCAGTTGAAGACATGCAGAGAACAGATCAGTAAGTTGCCCTTTTATAAATGCCGTCGTGGTGATAACATGAGATTCTGAACTCTGTAACTCTGACCCAGTCTTCTATGCACACTGTTGCAGATAAAAGGGAAGCTGTTGGCAGTAATTTATCTTTTAGGCTTCATGGTGCTATTTGTTTTTCAAGATGGGTTGATCAGAGTCTGATAACACCTTGGAAGCTGAAAGTTTTCTCAGAAAGAACACCAGCTCTGTTCTTACCTTTGAAAACTTTGCGAACAAGATGAAGTTGAGATACTGTAAAGAGACCTTGAGAAACTACTCATCATTCCCTGCAGGAACAGAAAGGAGGAAAGGGTCCCTGGAGAGGAGAACAGATACACCAAGACTGAGTTCTGGAATGAACATTTGGCACTGTGCTAGAAACCCACGCTCTCCTAAGGATCAGCTTTTACCATACAGATACGTTTCAATCATCTGTCCATTCATTTCCTCAAATGCTTGGCTCTACCACCCCTGCTCCCATTTTGAAACTCTAGTACTTAGCTATTTTTGAGTTCCCGAGCTGACGATGAAATTTTTGTCTCCAGCACCATTAGTTTTAGAGTGAAGCCAAGAGAGGTGACAAGAAGCAGAAGGCTTCATGCTGGGGAACTCTCACCATGCAAACATCCACTTTGGAAGATGGCTCCACACTCTGGTGCCGTGTTAGCAGCAGTCAGCCATATCCCGAGGTACAGCTAGACTGGAAGCTGAAGACCGTTTAAATGTATTAAGGCACAGTAGAGTGGCTACAGCTAACAACTTATTTTCTAAAGACCCAGACTCCAAGTTTCACAATACAACATCCCTTACACTACTAGAGATGCTAATTGTCCTGACTTGGTTGCAGAACACTGTATACTCGTGTCAAGTTACCAAGTCATGCTACATAAAGATGTACAATTTGTATATGTCAATAATAAACAGTTTTGCATACTTTCGCTGACTTGAAATACCACTGCTGCTTAGAAGACACATAATCCTCTAGGACTTAAAGCTGCTTCCTCTGAAGCTGACTGCTTCAGGTTTTAATCTTACCTCGGTCACTTACTAGCCCTGACCTTTGCCACTGTTTCCTTACCTGTAAGATGGGTTAACTGCCTTTATCTCATGGAGTTCTTGGAGTGAATAAATGAAGTAAGCCACATTAAATTGTCAGAACAATGCGTGGCGCATAATAAATGGTCAATAAATGCAGGCTGTTATTATATCCAGCACGGGGGGGGGGGGGTCACAGTGGGTCACCTTGTTGACACTCTATAAAGTTTGTGATGGAGAGAATTGATTGATACAAATGAGCAATTAATACAGGCATAACACTTCATGGAAGTGTGTTCTAATAAAATTCCGCCAGAAAGCCATGCATGCAAGCAGACTTGGGCAGAATGAGAAATGAAGTGGACATGTATAAGACTGCAATATTCAACCGGCGGCGTTATTAAACTGTGAAAAGTAGAGCGGAGTGTCCCCTGTCTGAAGACTGTTGCACAAGAGTATGGCAGTACCTTGCCTGCTCCAGAAACCGTCAGAAAGGAGAAACTTCAAGATGTCAGAACGTTTTCAGGATTGAGTCATGAGAGCCACGCTGCAAGAACAATGCCCACTGCTGTTTTCCACCCTGCACTCAGAATATCAAAAGAAAACAATGATGATGAAATTTATTATTTTAATCAAGCTTCCACATTCAAATCCCGCCTCTCATCACTCTGGCCAAATGTCACAGCAGGAGTGATTTTGATCCTGTGCCACCGTGCATGTTGAAAGAGTCTGGTGCAAAACTTGGCCCTGGCAAACAAAGCTCTGTATATTTGGAAACAATCAACCGGTGAGCGTGCTGACTCACTGGCTTCCACGGTGCTATCTGGGTGCAGATCTATCTGTCTGACTGGCATATCTAGCACCTCCGCTGGCCCTGCAGGGTGTGTGCCCTGCCAAGGCCAGGTGCTAAAGAAAGAGGCAGAGCCGGCAGAGCCTGAAACTGATTCCAGTAGACACAAGGAAGCAGCATTTCTGTTTGGAAACAATTGCTCTTGTTCTGGGTCGCTGTCTGGGCCGCTATGCTGTCAATAATGACTTGCATTATTTTTGTTGTATGTTCTGTCAGCTCACTGGGATCAGTTTCTCTTTATACCAGAAACCCATGTGACTCCCCCTTTCCCATCGCTCTTGATTGGTTCTTTTTAGCCATGGAATTTCTATGAGTGAGTGAAGACAAAAGCTTTCTTCTTTAAGTCTCTTGACCTTCACGGTTTGTGAAATTGGTGCTGTCATGTGTCTGTGATCCTTCTGTCTATCCTTCCTAGGAATTCCCTGTTTGTACGCCTTCCTCATTTTTTGGAGGGTGGGAAGATGAGGGAGAGGTCAGGGCTCACTGTGAAAACCAAACTAGCCTAGAACGTGGGACATTCCTTTTGTCTCAGCCTCCCAACTGTTGGGATTCCAAGTATGGTGCCACACTTGGCTTTAGGTTGTCTTTTAAAATACTTTTATTTAGAAATGATTTCAAACATAGAAACGTTTTAAGAATAAAAACAGAAGCTAGACATGATGGCTCCAGGGTGACTGGTCGACATAGTACTAGACTAGCCTAGGTGACGACGAAGTGTGATTCTGTCTCAAAACAAACAGCTACCTAATTAAGGAATAGAAGAGTACAGAGAGCACATCTGCTTATTTTGCTCAGATTTATTTGTTAATATTCACGTGTACAATTATGTAAATATTTCCTGACTATGGATCCATGGCACTTTGATACACAAAACATCCTTAATTTTAAGGTAGTAATTCTTCAACTTTCCTCCTTATGGCTTTTGCCTTGAAAGCTTCATAAATTATCCCTTAATTTCTAAATCATTAAGGTTTTTCATCCCCAGTTCCTTCCAGAAATATAATGCTCTCTTTTACATTGTCAAACATTCACACATTTGTGCATAGGATGAGGTCAAAATCTATTTCTGTTTCTCCCTAGAGATCAAAACACTTCACTCCACTATTAAGTGAATCAGCCATTCTTCCACATTGGTCTATAATTAGATTTCTGTTGTGGTAGAATGAGAGCCCACTTAGTGAGGGATGCAATCTGAAAAATGCATGTCTAGGCAATTCTGCTGAAGTGAGGACAGCACAGAACACACATACACAGCCTGTGGGGTAACCTGTCATACAGGTAGACAACTGGTACAACCAAGAGTACAGCTCATCTCTGTACCGAATACAATAGGCTATTACTGCAAAATGGTTGAGTTTTTATGTGTATAAATCCTACTAATTATAGAAAAGTCACAATAAAAACAGGAGTGAGTCACTTAACAGTCTTGAAATGTTCAGTACTAGAAGCCTCTCTGCCTGGGCCTGTGTGTGTCGTGAAGACCAGAGGCACATGGCCATTATAGACATTCAAGCTATATGAAAGTTGTAAGAAGAATTTCCTTCTTTGCAATAAATCTATTTTAGCTTACCATAACTTCATGCCTTATGAAATTCGGTCTTTCTTCACATCATAACCGAGAGTAACATTTAGCTTAAAATACCAACACATTGAAACAATTAGAATTTTTGACTCTGTTAAAGTATTGAGTTCTGCCCTGTATATGTGGTTCTTTACACAATATGAACCACACATGCATGCATGTGTTTGTGCATTTATGGAAATATGCATGTACACATACATGCACATATATGTGGGAATAAAGACTACTAGGATGGAAAAACAGTCCTAAATACATAATACTGTATAGATAGACGTATGTTTACTACATATGTATGTAATACATTATAGCAATATATATTCAATTTTATGTTGACAAACATCTATTCAGGCATGTATCATGTAATGTGCATAATGACTTTATATATATATATATATATATATATATATATATATATATGAGCATGTATATGTGTTTATGGTGTATGTACTATACATGTGCCATAAACATATAGCAATATGTGTTTATGCACATACAAAACATATATACTAGTGCCTGAATGTTTTATTAATTTCAGTCGCCTCTTTGTGTTGCACTTGTAGACAGTATGGTGTTTCAACAGTCCCCTGTAAAGTATATCTTATATGTATTCATAAATTTCTCCGTGTGGTTCTTCATCAGTGAAATCATGAGTTTTAGGTTATTTTCATTGCCTGTCACTATGTTTTCATGTAAAGATTGGTTTGAAAATTATAGGCCTTTTTTGATATTATTTTACCATCTATCAGTGTGGTATACTACCCGATTTATTGTCTTTCAATATTACTCTAACACTCTTTCTACGGACATTGTGTCTGTGTCTTTACTGAATTTACTCTGGCGGACTTACTGTTGTTTGCTCTTGTATTCTTCCTGAGAATGACATGTATTTTCCAAATATACTTCACAGTGTGTTTTTCAATAGTCAATTTTTAATATTTCAATTGTTTCGTCCACTTAACTGTTTTACTCCCTTTAAATGTATGTATGTATGTGTGTGTGCATGTGTGCATGCAGGTGTGCCTGTGCATGTGTGCACACGCATGTGCGTGTGTGTGTGTGTAAGGGTGTAGGGAGGTAGGAGTAGACAGGTCCAGTTTGTGAAAGCCATATATGCTTGTGGAAGGTAAAGCACAGACATCTGGAGGCACTTTTCTCTCTCAATGTTGGTTCTGGGGATTGAACTCAGGTTTTCAGGTCTGTAAGCAAGCACTTTCATTTGCTACGTGTTTCCAGGCAGCTTAATAGTTTAAAATAACTGCATGGATAGTCTCTTGGATTTATATAACAGAATATGCTAATTTTAGGTAAATAGTTTTATATTCTGTTTTCTATCAATTAGTAACTCCCAAACAGGGTAAACAAACAAACAAACAAACAAACAAAAACCCTAAAACTTCTTTTTCTCTGGGTCCTTCCTTTAGATGTCATGCTCTTTTTCCCCTCACTAATATACATTCATTACTTCAAATACAGCTGCAGTAGCCTCTCCCAGATATCTATTATAAGAAGTTCAAATATTCTATATGATTAAAAGCTTAGGTTCTAATGACAAAATAAGTTGAGGTCTGTGTTCATATTCACTGAGATAGGATACTAGGAATTTATTTTGTTGTTGTTTTGCTGTAAAAAATATAATTCTGCAGTGAAAATTGGGATAAATATATTATATTATTATACAATATTACATATTATTTTATTAATTATTGTAATACATAATAACATAAAATAGTAATCATATATTTATATAGTGATTATAAACATAATATCTTATGTATTATTATATATTGTTCTATTAATGTTGTATAGAACATATAATACCACATATATTAGTATAGATATATGAAACATACTATTATTGCTTCATTTTCATCTCATGTACTTGTTGAAATTATAAAGGCTCTTAAATTTTATAAAAAGTTGCCAAACTAAAATTTCAACATTTTAGTGTTGATTTTTATAAGCGTATTTTTTTAAGACCTGAACAACATCATTAATTCAAATTTTAGTAGGTTTATTAGTATTTTCACCTTAGACCCTCTTCAAGTTTTCTTCACTGTAACAAAATATCCTTTGTTGGGAAAATATCTAATTAATAATCATAAGCTGTATTGCTGCCCCCTGAGCAGACACCCAAACCCAAACCCCAGCTCACATCTCCTCATGGGAGGAAGGCTTGATGCCTCATGCCCATGACTGATGAGTCTGTTCACCATGCTCATCCTTGGAATGCCTCCATCCCACATCTTTATAAATGCATCTTTATACATTCTGGCTACCATTATCTCTCATTTACTGTAGAATACTGGATTGTTGAACTCTTCTGTGGCTTTTTTTTTTCCTGTGGCCTTTTTTCTCCAGAGGGAAGAAGGAGAGGAAGAAAGTTTGCATGTTTGTGTGACTCTTCATCTTGAATAGATGTCTTCTTTAACTAATATTCTATTGATTGAAGTTGTAAACTCAAACACCTGGATTCTTTAGCTCTGAAGCTCAGATTATGGACCTTGGTAGTTTATGGTAAAATCAACTATTTCTTATATGCAAATTTTTATTCGCTTTTGCATTAAAATTAAACCAGTGGAGTTAGAACAGATTTAAACTGCCCAAGTGAGTTTTTCATGAATAAACTTGAATAAAATGATTTCCTCACTTGTTCTGAACATGCGGACTCTATTCATAAACTTAATATATTGGATACTTTGAATGCTCCCCAAAAGCATGTTTATACTTGAGTGATCAAACTTTGGGGACTTTTTTTTTTAACAAGTTCATTGAACTCAATAAATTAAACATAAATACAGAGAAGCATGTTAGTTTAAGCATTGCAATATTGCTTTTAAGGATGTGACATTCACTTACACTTGAGATTTAGCCAGCTCCAGAACTGATAATATAAATTGTCTTACATGTTGTAAACATTCCAAAGGACAAACAGAAACATTATCTTAAAGTTTCTTCTCTTCTTTTATTATTTTATCATTTTTAAATTTTTGAGTTTATTCATGCATATGTTTTCAACGGATCTATGCCCATCCCCACCTCCAGGGCCCCCTTTACCCCCCACTGTTCCTTTCCAAATTTCATGTGAGTTTTATTTGTTTTTAAACCCACTGAGTCCACTTAGTGCTGTCAGTGTGTACATGTGTGTAGGGACATCTACTGGCTCATGAGTGATCTCTCAGGTCCTTTGCACAACTTCTGCAAGTGTACAGTGACAGACAGGTGTGTGTATGGGTACACACATTTATACACATACACACAAACTAAATAAACACAAAAGTATAAAAAGTTTTAAAGGATGAACTCTTATAATTTATAGTCTAATGGGACGAACTAGAGATTACCATTAAGCCATGCTCAGACATGTAAGGTTTTTTTCTCTTTCTCTTATATTATGAAACGACAGGGAAAAAAAAAGCTGTGAAAAAAGGGATCCACTAAAGGATAGTAAAGGAGAAGTGGAGAGAGCAGAGGGGATGAGTATGAACATGGGGGGGGGGCAACTATCACAGCATGTTGTATGTGCATAGATGCACATATGCCCATGCATATGGAAATATCATGACAAGCCTTTTGTGTACAATTAATCTGTAGTAGCACAAGCTATTTATAAATTTCATTTGTGATTTTCAAATATGGAACATTCTACAATTTAGATACTCCCACCCCTAACCAAGAAGCTATTTGCAACTGATACCTCTGGCAAAGGGAAAACCAGTTTTCCCCAGTGTAGCACATCAGCCACAATCCAGGGCAGCCCCATGGCTAGAAGTAGTTGCCCAGCACAAAATGAACTCTTTGTTTTATGTTGTGTGTGTTGGGGGTGGGTGATTTTTGCCTGGTTTTAACAGGATTTTTGCTTCTACTTGCATTTTTAATACAACATATACTGGGAGATCTCAAATGATTTTTTTTTATAAAAAACTTCATTTTCCATTATTTTTGTCTTTTTGGCTCTCTTGTTTTCTTGTTATATCAGCACTATTCTATAGTTCAAAGACTACTGCTTCTCTGTGTAAAGGCTAATGTCAATCTCATCTAATCTCTGAAAAGTTTTTTTTCAACCGTCTATGTCATATATGACCAGATTTATCCTTATGTTACTTGACATTGGATTGAATACTTCAGCACAATATTTAATTTTTTTCATATTTAAAAGTACAGCAATGACATATAAATCTTTGGGTTGTTATAATAAATTAATACATGCAAAGATATTAACGTAATTATTTGTATAAAGTGTGCTTCTTCTGTTAGCGATTTTCATCCCTTCATTGTTCAAAACTTTTGTCTATATCGTTATTATATCCACTTGTTCCTGAATCATTTATGCATGTGTTTATTTTAGGTATCAATATTGTTCTAAGATTCAGCCACAAAATCAATTAAATCTATCCTTTTATTGCAACAATATGTGATTACAGTCACTCATCTTTTCTTTCTGCTGTTCATAGATTATTCACAGCTCTTTGGTTTCTTTGATAGTGTGGCCAGTGAGTGTTGTCTTTGTGCTCCTACTTCATGTCACCTCCTCCTACCAAGTGACTTTCCTATTTTACCTACCTTTACGACCTGTTACAGAATCGGATTCTCTTAGTCACAGTGACATAATGACAGTTACTTAGCTAAGTTTTCTTAGGCCCAGGCAGAAAAACACTTCAGGGCTGGAGAGGCGGCTCAACAGTTAAGAGAACTGGTTGCTCTTGCAGAGTCCCTAAGTTCAGTTCCCAGAACCCATCCAGCAGCTCACAGCCTCCTGAGACTCCATTTCCAAGGAATCTGCTGTCATCTTCAGGCCTCCAAAGGCACTGGGGGCGCATGTGGTGCATAGACATACATGCAGACAAAACATCTAACCCATTAAATGATAATGGTAGATAATAATAATAGCAAATATTTTTAAAAGTGAACAACACATGGTCCTTTGACTTAGGATTTCCTGAAAGTCACAACCGCAGGTAGAGAAAATTCCTCATTTTTTCTGCCTAGATTTTTGGTTTCAAGTTGTGAAGATGATTTTTCTTTTCACTGATTCTCAGGGTGTATTTTCATCCTTCCTCATCTTCTTCGTCTTTCTCCTCCTCTTTCCTTCTATTAGTCTATCTACTGTTTGCTGGACACTCATGCCATCTCACACACATAGATGCTAGAAGACACTTTGGAGAAGTCTGTTCTGGGATTCAAACAGGTCATCAGGCTTGGTGGCAAGTATCTTTAACCACCAAGACTTTGTGACTAACCCATTTTTCCAGCCTTAGTCTTTACTTTCTTTCAAGGAAATGCATCTCTTCCTTTCTCCCCTTTTCTCTTACCCATATATGTCCTTTTCTCTTTGCTCTTGGATATGTCCTTGCAGTTGCTCTTAGCTTATGTTTCTTTCTACCATTAGTTGTACTTGATGGCAAGAAGGCATCTGAGACTTGATCTTTTCTACTTAATTTGGTTTACTTCTTTTGCTTGCAGTCAGCATTCTGTATCTGTGGTTTATTCTTTTTAGATTAAAGCCAAATGTGAATTTGCTATTGAACATATGCCAATTCTTATTGTTCCTATGCCCTAAACAAAAGAGTGCAACAATCTTATTATTTTACTATTTAACGACTAATGGCACAGCCTCCACTGCATCAAGTATTGTAAAGAATCTAGAGAAGACCCCCCAAGTATAAAACACAAACCTTTAGGTGTTGCATAAATACTGAATCAGTTTATATGAGGCATGTCAATTCATTAACATCATGAACCTCTGTAGTCACTTGAACTCACCCCTTTGGGAGTGCAAGGAACAAGAGTAATTTGAGTCTGTTGTCCATTTTAAAATAGCCACAAATGGCCAGTATTTCCATTGTTTTTCCATGTAACAAAGAGATGTGTGCACCAAGGCTCCCACATACACACATTGCGTGTTCACATAGCCTTGAACACTGAGCAACCCCCCAGTCTAAGACAAGCAAGCATATCATGTGGTGTAAATGAAACATTTATCAATCATGCCTAGATTGCCCCATAGGGTTAGAAACATAGTAGAACTGATCTTTGTCCACAGGTACCTTATAGAAGTACATGCAAAGTTTTGTAGAAACAAGATTGCAAAGAGAATTCACATTTGTGACAACACTTAGCTCACTGGCGGAACCCTCATCCGAAGGGATATAAGAAAATCTAATGATTTATCTACAGCTTTCATATAATGAATCCTACTTCTCACAGATTTTGACACTAATTTGATATTGGTATGAACTGGTTTGTTCTCAAAGTTTTAGAGATACAACAATGTTACACTATTCTTTTTGAGAAGAAAAATAACAGTGGCCAAACAATGATGCTTTCAAATGAGTGAATTGTGTTTGAAAACCACAGTTCCAGCTGTCAGACAAAGGCTAGAAAATGTGCTATGACTTCTAAAACAACTTAACCTTTAATAACTTCTTCATGATGTTTATAAAATAATAGAAGGCTGAAAGGGAACAATGGTATTGGAGATTCTAGTCAATAAGGATGTCTACCAAAGCAAAAACTGTGGAGGAAGCCAGCTTTGCATAATTTTCTGACTATTTATCTCTGTCACAGAAAAGAAGTTGGAAATAATTTTTGGATTGCATCTTGGGTCGGCAAGTATTGATCCTTCTCACAAAAATGACTATTCTCATAGAATTTAGTCTGGAGTCATCTTAGATCTCACTGGAGAGAGGTCGCTTAAAGAAATGAGAGAGTAGACTAAACAAGCCTGAATGCGGTGCCTCTCTAGAATATATGGGAATAAAGAAGAATTCTCTAATGTATGGTTTTAGGGACACTGATTTTTTTTTTTATTGAGTCTAGCATTCAAGGTCAGTCTTGAAGGAAAAACAAACAGATAGGGTCAATGACGAGAAGAAATGTCCAGTGTGTAGTCTTTTCTGGAAAAGAAGATACACAATTTGTTCATAAAGACAACTGGGAGAGTGTAATCCTCACCAACGCAGGAGGAAAGACACCCAGAAACACCCATGAAATACTAAATACTTGAAAGGCTTCACAAGGACCAGCACAATCTGATTTCACCAGTAAGATCCTTCTACTCTTCCTATCTATCTATCTATCTGTCTGTCTGTCTGTCTTTCTTTCTTTCTTTCTTTCTTTCTTTCTTTCTTTCTTTCTTTCTTTCTTTCTTTCTTTTTCTCTCTGTTCTCCATTCACTTAGTGGTATGGAGAGGAAGACACACAGAACAAGAAGAAGGGACTAATGGTCTCTTACTACAGAGGCCTAGACTGTAAAAGGACAAGAAAATTTAAAATATTGCTTCAAGCATTATATAGATGCAATCTGGGTAAACACTTAGCAGAGCCTGATTTCATTAGTTATCTCTATCAACAGAAAACACAAACAAAGCTAGAAGTTTCATCCATGGTTGGGGAAAAATAAGCTTTCTGTGAAGGGATCATTCTGTAAGATTGTAATCTGCATGGTCCAGGGTCTTTGAGGCAGCATTTATACAGCACAGCAAGGCTGATGGGAATACTTACTTCATACATGGCTGTAAGAATCTAGAGGGATTGTTCGCAACAAAACACTAAGCTTCATCAGAACACTCACTGTTAAGTCTTACTGAAAGCACTCGTTAAATGACTTCAGAAATGTTTCTGTTCTAACCTTTTTTGCATGACTCTATCAGAGAACTGAAGAGGAAGGGGAAAATATTGACACAATACAGGAATAAAAAAATCTCAATAATCCACTCATCACTTCCAGGCTACAAAAGGGCAGGTGCAGACTGCAGTGATCATTGCGTGCTTTGTGACAGCGAGACATCATCTTGTTAGATCTTCAGTATGGAAACACCATCACAAACTGGACCTGGGAGGCCAGATTTTCTTCACAATCTTCTGTCTAATTATTCATTTTTAAAATAATCTTGATTCTTTTTTCTATTTAAATTTCTAGGTAAGTATCAGAAGCAGTAGACACAGAGACCGGTCAAAAAAGGAGTTACTGTACCTAGTTAAAAAATTGTCCTGCAAAGTAATTTGCTTTCTGATGATTCTTTCATGGATCTGTGGTATCTAAGGATATGACTCATATTCTCAGAAATAGCGTTATTTTGTCCTATGAAGGCAAAGAACTGCAGCATGTGCAGAAAGTCCTGGTCTGTGACTGCAAAGGTCATCTTGACGCCACATCAGGACCTCTGGGTGCTTTCACTCTGAGTCTGATGGAGGCTAGCCTTTATATTAGCCACGAACACATTATATTAGACCTGAAAGCACTGCAGTGCTCTGATGTGTTTCTTCCCAACACCCCATCAATTCACTTCCCATTTCAGTGTTTGTCTTTTACATTCATAAGTTGTCTAGGTAGCTGAATTCTGTCCTGAGCTGACAAGATGCTCAGACCCCAATTGGGTATAAGCAAGTGCATGTCATTTCATTAGATTTTTAGCTCTGCTAGTTAAAACAGTATCTTCCTTCTCAACATAAATGTGGATAGATAATCCCGTAGACGATAGTGATACTGAGTCAATTATGGTGTGACGATGCATTGGGCTCGATTGTGGTGTGACAGCGCATTAGACCATGCTCTTCACCATTCTTCCAGGGAGCAGTGCCCTTATGAAGCTGAGTCACTCCAGTGTTCCCTACTATGTAGTAACATCTACAGGTTGTTTCCCATGTTTATGTTCACTCTTCTAGACTATTTTCCTCTACCTGTTTTTACTGAGGTGGGTATGAGGACTAGGAGACAGCAGGAATATTTTAGACTTTTGTTGTGAAAAGAATTATGCATCACAACATTTAGTCATGGTCTGAAATATGTATCCATGTGGGTTTAGTCAACGTTTCGAGATCCAGTTCTTTTTTTTTTATTTTTTTTCCCAGTTTATTTATTTTTTTTATTAAAAATTGCCATCTCCTCCCCTTCTCCTCCCCCTTCCCTCCCCTCCCCTCCACCTATACCCCCACTCCCTCCCTCTTCAGGCCAAAGAGCCATCAAAGAGATGGCTCTACACTATGTTGAGTCCAAGGTCCTCCCAACTCCCTCCAGGTCCAGGAAGGTGAGCAACCAAACTGACAAGGCTCACACAGAGCCCGTACATGTCGTAGAGACCAAGCCCATCGCCATTGTCCTTGGCTCCTCGGTCAGCCTCCACCATCAGCCACTTTCAGAGAGTCCGATTTGGTTGCATGTTCCATCAGTCCCATTCCAAGTGGACTTGGTGGTCTCCCATTAGTTCTGTCCTGTCTTAGGCAGGGAGAGCTAATAATGTTTGTAAGAATTCGGAGTGGGTAAATTCAGTGTCCTTTGAGTGTGTTGTATGACAACTGGAAGGAAGAAGTGGATTTTTTTTGTACTTCTAGGTCAGTGAATGGACTAGCTAACAGTGTGTATGCTAACAGTGTGCATGCTAAGAGTGTGTATGCTAACAGTGTGTATGCTAACAGTGTATATGCTACCAGTGTACATGCTAGCAGTGTGCATGCTAACAGTGTGTATGCTAGCAGTGTGCATGCTAACAGTGTGTATGCTAACAGTGTACATGCTAACAGTGTACATGCTAACAGTATACATGCTAACAGTGCATGCTAACAATGTGGATGTTAACAGTGTGGATGTTAACAGTGTGCATGCTAACAGTTTACATGCTAGCACTGTGCATGCTAACAGTGTGTATGCTAAGTGTATTTATGCCCCATGTAAAAACTAACCATACAAAGAAAAAGTACAACCATTTAAAATACATTCACATGGATGCCTACTACAAAGTAGGGAATAAAACTGACTGTTTTGCTTAAGTGTTTAACTTTTGTTCTATACAGGAAATAACAAAATTAGCCATGGACTAGATCATCATGACACATACATATTTTTTATTTTGAATTTATAACCATGACATCAAAATATTTACTTTAGAAAAATGGAATAGTCATTTGATCATGGAACTAAATGATCTTAATGAAAGCAGAATGTCTGATGCCAAAAAAAGACAGAAGCTATGGACCTAAATGTGTACATATTGTTTAATGCCATATATATATGAAAATATCGTGTATGGGATAATAGTTTTGTGTGTCTGATAACATGAGTAAATTGACTTTGTTCCATGAACATAGTATGTAGAGGAGTCCCTAATAGCAAATGGATTGCTCAGATTTCCTAAACTCTTCTAAATACTGTTTTTAGCTCTTATTCTACCCCCTTTTAAACTTAAGGCTTTTATATTAATTGACACAAAATTATATATGTACACTTATGTTTTTAAATAGGCTGTTGCTCATATCATATGTTGTATATATTCATTCACTATAAAATAATAAAGTCAGATGTATTGACATTTTTAACATGCTCATACTCTCACTTAACATTATTTTTTGGAAGGAAATACAAATTCTAATTTTTTAAACACTTTAAAAATAGAGTTATTTTTTATTTGTGTGTATGTGTCTGTATGTGTAGTGAACATGTTATTGCAGGTATATGGTATATGGAGGCCAGAAGAGGGTGTCAGAGCTTGAATTATAGGTAGTTGTGAGCTACTCAAAGTTGGTGCTAGGAATCGAATTTAGATTCTTTGCACAAGCAGTATGCACTCTGAAATACTAAGCCATCTCTTCAGTCACTATTATCCATTTTAATTTCATTATTAACTACATCATGTAACTATGAATCCCCACAAATTTGTGTGCATTTAATCATCTGGCCTATTCTCACACCTGTAGCTCCTGGCAACCAACATTCCCCTTTCTGTTTCTCTGGGTTCCATCCTTTTCCTTCACACGTGAGTGAGAGCATCTTCAGTTCCTTATTGGAGTCCCAAGTCTTAAGTTAGCACCTTCCTCCTGCAGCAGGCTGGCCAAAGCTGAGGTAGAACCCTTGCATTTTTTCTTGCTGGTCTTTTCAAAGTAGCTGGCAGGGAGCGCCTCTGTTCTAGAGAGTACACTACTTGCTGTCGTTTCTACCTGTGGTCATCCTCCATATTCAGATGGAAGCACTCTAACATCTCTGAGAATTTGAGCAGTTCCAGTTTGCCCCATGATGGTCCAAAAAGATCACCCCAAATGCACCTCCAAAACATGGCTGCTACAATCCCTGTGATTCACTTTCCTCCTGCATGATAATCTATTGGGTCACCAACTCATCTTTCCTCTGAATAAGCTGAGGCACTGAAAGTCTGGGCCATGCATTTGAACACACCTAAGGGGCAAAGAGTTTCTGCGGAGTCAAGGACAGGCTTTGTTTTACTACACTATTCAGAGGAAAAAAAACTACAGGTAAATATAAGTTAAATAGATTCAAAAGGAAGAAGGATAATATAAACCTAGATAAGCTAGACACAAACTTTCAAATCTTCATTTCTGGACACCTAGATGCCTGGAGGGATCATTGTTCTGTGTGAATCCTTACATTTGATTCTCAGCAATTGTCTCCTTGCAACACGGATTTGAGTACTTTCTATACACAGTAAGGATTTTATTCTTAATGCCTTACCTAGGAAAACATAATTTTATTTCTCCTATAATTACAGTCTTGAAAGCAAGTCACAACATAGGACAGCTAAGTTTTTTGTTTGTATGTGTGTTTTGTAGTAGTGACTGGATCTTAGGAATTCTATATGCTATATGGGCGATCAACTATCTAGCTATGTCCTCTGGCCCTTTCCCACATCTCTTTTTGAGGAAGAGTCTTCTTAGTTGCCTGGGTTGTCTTTGAACTCATGCAATAGTCCAGGGAACCCTGGATGCTTCCTCAACCTCTGGAGTAGATTACTTGGGCTTTCAGGCTTTCATCATTAGGTCCAATCAGATGACTTAGCTTCTATAATATATTTCCTTACATTTATTCCATGCAGAAACTGAGGGTTCCTGACTTAAAATGGTTGAATCTAGATTTTTTTTTTTAAAAAAACTGTACAGCTTTTTTTTAAATGATGCATTTTCATTAGAACTTCTACCTTGACCCTGACTTTTTCCTAGGCTGCAGATAGCTGGCATATCCTGTCCTGATGCTGTCAGCCCAATGATAAGAGCTCCCATACAGCCACATGCCCATGAGGGGCACACGTGGTTTTGTGAAATATCAAGCAGAAACTTTATGAGATTTGCCACATCAAAATTCAAATTTAAGGCTTAATAGAGAGTGCCAGAAAGTGATGGGCATTCATTTTTTTTCATGTGGTGCCTTATTTGCTCATTGATTCTCTCATTCATAGTTTACCAACTTGGTGCCAGGTGCAGTGGTTATAGCCAGACCACTTATGCTTTCGTAAGGGACAAGGGTAGTTGACAACACAAAGGTCATTACAGATTCACTGGCAGGTAGAAATAGAGAATATTTTTTTTTTTTTTTAGAAAAGTCAAGATTCTCCTACTAACTTCCCAGGTTTAGGGAGAGCTAGCTTAAGTTCTCCTCAGGGGTCTGTAGGATGCCTGTGATAGTGAATCAAAAAGACTTGGAAAGCAAGTGCAGGAAGCAAGTAGCTCAGTTCTGATTTGTAGGAGTGGAGAACACAGAGGGGAGGAAGAAAGGAGGGAGAGAGGATGGAGCCAAGTCTTTGATTTTACACACCCAAATCCCTTGACTCCAGAGCTGATCACAGCAGATTAGAAATTGCTAGGTGGAGTGGAGCCTGGGTTCCGCTTTGGGTCCTGTTGCCTGGTCCCTCAAGAATGCTGACTTAAAAAAGAAAGAGCAGAGGGAGGAGGCGATACTGCGCACCAGCCTGCAGCCTCAACCCTCATGGCATGGATGTTTGGCTCCCATGTTTTGACATGACCTCTTGTCCAATAGGAGCCCAAGTTGTTGCAAAAACCCCTACTGGCAACAAGGAATGAAGCCATTCTCCCACACCAATCTTGTTTATGTGGGCCTTGATCTCTAGTTTAAGCCTTTCTCTGGGTTTAGCATCCCTGACACTATAAGCCACATTTCTCCAAGTCTGAACAGAAAACTGCTTATAATAACCATTTACAGCTGTAAGCTGTTTAATTAGCCAGCATGGGCAGGACTGCAGGCATAGATCACATTGCTTTAAAGATTTGAGAATGTTAATAGCACAGCATATCATTTTAATTATTACTGATTTCATATTGTATTACAAAGAACCCCTAATGCAAAGCATGAGAAACAGCCCAATGTGGCCCAGAGATCACCCAGAATTAGTAAAAACTATTAGTTCTTTTGCTCAAGTGTAAGGAAATTTCCTTTGTTCAAATGTCAATCTTCACTGAATAGCCTGGCTTTTTTTTGCTGCAATTCAGGCTACTGAGGCTGGAGATTGCAAATCAAGCTCTCTGCGCTATAAAGGCCAATGGCCAGCCATGTGCTAACATGCAATGGTGAGTGCCTGGGAAGGGTGTAGCAGGGACATGGGCCACAAAGAGAAATAAAACTAGAAAAAGGGACACTATTATCTTGCTCAAATCTTGTAGATTTTAGATATATATCCTTAACCATAAGATACCATTAAATTAATTTGACCTGAATTATTTGTCTTTTATTTATTGATTGATTGATTTTTACCCTGTCCCTATCAGAAACTTCAAACTATGTATTTAAGTCATGGTTGTGGTTCACATTCCATTTCTCATAAATAATACTAGGCTAGCCTAGAAGCAAAAAGGAAATCTTTACCAACAACAAAAGTTCATTGTATGTAGATTTCTTTTTTATTACTACCGGTTTTGTGATAAATGACTGTTAGTTTCTTAACTATAAGTGCAACAGTCACCTGTTAGGCTATAAATGTGCATAGGAATGGTCACAAATACTTCAAATCCAAAGTATCCCACACAGGTCGAATATTCCTAACCCCAAAATATGAACAATATCATCATGCTCCAAGATCAGAAACTATTTTTTTGTTTGTTGGTTCCATCTGAGGCAGAGTTTCTCCGTATGGCAGCTCTGGTTGCCCCGCAACTCACTTTGTGGCGCAGGCTGGCCTCAGGCTTACAGAAATCTGCCTGCCTCTGCTTCCAGAATGCTGGGATTAAAGGTGTGCACCTCCACCACCCGGCCCAGCAGAAACTTCGTAAGCACTGACCTGATACTAAAAGGAAAATTCCAACCTGTGAGCACTCAGGCCCAAGCTTATTTAAAAGACTGTGTGAGCCGGGCTGTGGTGACGCACGCCTTTAATCCCAGCACTCAGGAGGCAGAGGCAGGTGGATCTTTGTGAGTTCGAGACCAGCCTGGTCTACAAGAGCTAGTTCCAGGACAGGCTCCAAAGCTACAGAGAAACCCTGTCTCAAAAAGTAAAGAAAAAAAAAAAAAAAAAAAAAAGACTGCGTGAAATTACCCAAATGCTAAATCTTTATCATATATATAAATATATCATATATATGAGAATAAAGCATAAATAAATTCATATTCAGATTTATACTCCCAAATATCTCATTGGGTGTATGCAAATACTCCAATGTCTGAAAAACTAAAACACTAATCTGACTTTGGGTCCCATAGGGTATGCGGACGAGGCCATCCCCACAACATCCACAACAGCACCAATAGGAATAATAATGAAACTCTTGGCAAAGAACAGGTGATTTCATGTAAGAAAGCAGGCCATATATCAAGCATCCCTACCAACCTGGCTCTGGATAGCATGGTCCATTCCTCAAAATATAGCTTTATCTTTCACACCGTGTGTACAGATGGCTTTTATATATGAGCAAATAGGTCACGACAACTTAAGTGCATGCAAATACATCATCAATGTCACCTTCTCAGATACGAACTTGTGCTTTGCACCTTGAGGTGTGCCCTCTCCAAAGAATAGCTAAGTGTCTGGAACTAAAAAGGAAACTTAGATTGCTCAAGGTTGATCTGAAATGAACTTCATAAAATCAAAGTGTTTAGAAGAAAGACTTAAGATCTTCAGTGGGAAAATCATGAGTGTCCAAATACCACTAGTTTGTAAAACCAAAGGTAAGAAAAAACTTAACAAAAAAGATCACAATGTCTTCATCCACTTCAAAGCTTGGGGAAAGAAAGTTAATGTGATAGAGAAGAAGCCCAAGGTACAGCTAAATCCAGCGAACCGAGGCACTAAGAACCCCTTCCACCTTCCCCACAGCCACTCCTCTGCCACCATCAAGTTGCTGCTTGTTGGAAAGGTTCTTGGTGTCGGTATAGTTTCCAGGCCAGGTGTGAAGGCTGCAGACAATCCACCATGAAGCCCATAAAAGCACATGCCTGCGTTTTCCTCTACGCTGTTGCATTTACGATTTTCAAGAGAATGTGAGATTCAGCTGTGTCCTTTCCTCTGCTCTCATGCATGTTTTTGTTAGTTGTCCCATATTTTGAATGTCATATTAGAGCCAAGTATCTGATGGGAAAAATTCCCTCCTTCCTTTAAGGTTTCACTCTGGAAGTGATGAGAAAAGTTCTACACGAGCCTCATTTTAACTCAGTACTTAAGGATATTTTGCATACATCCTTGGCATTTGAACTTCCCTGTCAGCATTTCCAAGAAAAACCTTCACAGTCATAGCTTTTTCAAAGCCAGATTTCCCAGTTTGGTCAATCCCACCTATCCTGTAGGTGTGGCTCTGGGTGGAGAGACAGAACCCACGCCTGTTGCTTCCACACTGAGCAGCTCACACCTGCCTGTAACTCCAGCTTCAAGCAATCCAATGCTTTTCTAACTTCTCTAACATACATACACACACACACACACACACACACACACACACTTAAAATAAATGTTTAAGAAATTTTTATTGAGTTATTGAGTGTCTAATACATATTAAGCACCAAACTAAGCACAGTACATCTATTCAATTGTCCTTCTTGGCCTAAGAGATAGAGTTAAGTCATTTTATGAATTAGGACTTGGGAGCTTACACATGATGCACTAGGTGGAGGTGTGATTGTGTCCTGAAACTCTCCGACTATGTGTGATTTCTTTCATGCTTCGCTTTCTTCTGTGAACATTTTAATTCAGACTGTGTAAAGGAGATTGTGTGAGTCAGAAGGAACTCTATCCAAACTCCTAGAGGAGAAAAGTAATGCCCCTTGTTTTTAAGTTTTCCAAAAGTCAAAAGTCATCTTTCTTTCTTCTGACTGGGGTGGGGGCTTCTGAACCAGAGATACAGGGACAAACATTCAACCGAAGAGGAAAGGGACTGCTGAAATGTTCATCTGGATTGTGCACTGACTGGTGAGTCTGAGAAGATTAATAGGGGGTTCTTCTGCACACCCAGCTATAGGCCACATGCACCATGGGACCTTGGATGGGGCCATCTCTAAATGAGACGAGCCTGTAAATAAAAAAATAACAATGAAGATTAGGTGACCACTAACGTACCTCATTTACATTTTTCATATAAAGTGTAGGTCGAAGGAATGAGCTTGTGAAACACATTGGGTTAAATGGAGCATTATTAAAATTAACTGAGTCTCTTCCTCCCCTGCTCTATGTTTAGCGTAGGCTCCAGGAAATTTTGTGGTTCATATTTTATTTCTAGCGGCCAGTGCTGGTAAAGATCAACTTGAGAATCAGGTGACTGGTACAGGATGCAATGGCAGACTAAGGTCTTAAACTCACAAACAAGGGTTTGTTTTCTCCTGTGTGGAAGGCGCTCTGCTCAGCCTGGGAACAGAAAGATGAAAACAGTCATCAAAGGGCACCAGCCTTGTGAGTCATGGGGCGGAAGTGATGAAACAGGAGGGTGGAAGCGGTGACAGAGGACTTGGCAGTCTTCCCCTTGCAAGTTGCTGCATTTAAACCTGCCTAGTTAGAGTGAGTATTAGAGCAGTTTGGTCAGCCCACTCTACCACCGCTGCCAGACCTGGGAAGTGAAGAGAAATCCCCAAACACTCCAGAGTGTCATGTCTCTTCAACCAAAGTTTTGAGCACATGAGAAAACTGAGCCCAAGTGCTTGCTTTAATAAAGAGCAGTGTTTGGGGGCTCATTAATACCCTAGAACTTTCTATACTAGGTGACAGAGAATTTCACTGGCATGAAGAGAAATGGCTTTTGGCATTAGACCTTCGTCCTGTTTCTTTCTTTTTGGGAAAGTAGAATAATGAAGCACAGGAGCAGTTTGGTATTTGACCGAATCCTTCCCAATTATCATGCATGTGTATATAATAAAATTAATTCTGTGTCTCTGCATCGGAGCCTGCGGCAAGAAGCGTACAATCAGTTTTGTATGTATAATACATCACAGAGTTGTTCATGAATAATACAAATGCATCGAGCAGATACTAGTGAGGGAGGATGTTTGTCTTTGCATGGAATCGAAGTGAACATGTAATATTGTGATAATATATATTTGATGAATTCAGGTCTGACTTGTCTTTGCCATACTCTGCTAATTCCCCGACAAGGCTTGCTACAATAATTGAGTTTCCAATAACATTATGATTATTTCCACATGATAATTTAATTGTGGGTATTTTTTAATATTGTAATATTGTAGATTTGTGATTATTATGCATTTGCATGCAGATTTTCGTGGTGACTTGGAGCACATCCCTACATTTATAACTTAATTTTATATATTATTGCATATATATTTGGGGATGAACTCATTAATGCAAATAAAAAAATGGAGGTCTGTTTAGTCATTCTACTTTTATTATAAATGGCTGAAAGCCTTGCCCATTTTTTTTATAACAGTCTTAACAATACTGTGAATAAACCAAACGTAACCTTAATTCAAGAATGGATTCATTAAAAATAATGGTAATAGCTATGATAATTACAAATTGTAGCAAATTTGTTCTACCTAATTGCTATGTAAGACACTATATATTATTGTTTACAGAACGCGAAAGTCCCATGTGTGGCTTCCTTTGACTGTGTTCTGCTGGTTGTGAAGGGAGCAAAGATGGTGACTCAGAAATGTATCCCTGGTAAGTAATTGAGCACTTCAGAGAAAATCTTGGTAGCACTCATCTTGTGCATCTTGATAACCAGAAATACACTTCCTGATTAAAAAAATGGAGTCTCTCCAAAAGCTCAAAGTAGAATTTTAGATAGAAAATCAGAGATATATACTTTTAAGTGTTATTAGAGAAGTGTACTATAAAGTAACTCCTTGGGACAATGGCTTGAAAAAATAAAAAAAGTCCTGTTTGATTTTAAAAGTATACATCTAAAATC
Organism: Arvicola amphibius; assembly: GCF_903992535.2. NCBI lineage: Eukaryota > Metazoa > Chordata > Mammalia > Rodentia > Cricetidae > Arvicola > Arvicola amphibius. The sequence goes on along the minus strand of NC_052052.2, from coordinate 137,720,646 downwards.
AGTGACTATGAAATAATGGGGTGTTGGTACTTTAAAGGGATGGAGTGGTGTCCATTCAGAAGAGTTTCCACAATTTGAGAGACCGAAGACAAGCAGTTTCCAGGATCCCAAGCAACACTGACAACAGACCCAAAGAATTAAGGACAATAAATTTGACTTTTACATATTATTAAATTTAAACACCAAGAATAGTGGAGCCTGCTTTTGGTGAAACTACTTTCATTTTTATTTTATTTTACCTACCCATCCACTTAAATTGAGATGAGAGAATTTCACCTGTCATTGACACAATGGCAGAATCAGAATTGACTGAATAACCCTGAGTGGGCCCAAAATAAATCATTTAGCATAATTTAGACATTTTTATTGCAATATTAATTTTATTTCAACTTATCAAAATCCAAGTGGTGAATAGAAACACTATACAAAGTTTGACATAAATTTATTTTAATCATTATTTGGTGTTCAAACTCCTAAGACATTTGAAAATTAATGTTAAACAGTACTTTGACTCAGTCACTATGGACAATCCAAGATTTCCAAGAGAGTATATGCCAAAAGATCCCCAAAGCTGAATGAAGGCAGGTTTTAGTGTAGAGATTGGCTGGATACAGCAGGGGATAAGACAGGAATTCCACCAAATCAAGGAATGTCTGCTTAGTAGTCTTGAGGTTGGACAAAGCTCAATACCAAGAACCTTGTCTAGCACATTTAAGTCCTAAGCTTGGACTCCAGCACCAAAGAAAAAAAACAGAATCCTGTTGAACATTTGTGCAGAGTTATGAGGAATAAAAAAAGCAAGGGAATGGTGTGATCACAGATTTACAAGGTCAACATGATTAATGTAAAGAAGGCATCGTTAAAACCAAATAAATCAGATACAGTTTAAATCTCTGTGAGATTTTTGCCTTAGTTTCCTTTCCAGCTGCTGTGATAAAATATCCTGACAATGGGAAGCTGAAGAGTGGAAGGATTTATAAGGCTCATAATTCCAGATCACAGCCCATTATTCTGAGGAAATCAAGGCATCAAAGGGTCTCATTCATAGTCATGAGACGGTAGAGAATATCTGCTTACCACTCAACTCACTTTCCCAACTCTTCCCCAGTCCAGGTCAAACCTCGGGACTGCAGCTGTCCACAGTGGACTCGGTCTTCCCACATCAGTTAATCAAGACACTCCCCTACAGAAATGTCCATAGCCAATTCTTTAGGAAATCCCTTGTCCCGCCATTGAGATTCTCTTCCCAGAGGATTCTAGATTCTGTCAAATTGACAACTAAAATCAGCTATCCCACAGTTCCCTCCTCAAACTGGGCACAAAATAGCTACCATCCAGAATTATAGTAAGAATTATAACTAAGAATTATGAAGGCAAATTGCTCAAGGCTAGGCATCCGAATGACAACTCAGGTGTGAACAATAGTAGGTAACACTAACTGAATGCCTACAAAGGTGCTATACTCTGTTTCTGAGTAGGTGGATCCCCATCTCTGCCTCAGTGTACAGAGGTGAGTGCACGTGTTCAAGGTCATGCAGGGCTTAGGAGCTAGAGGGAGGGTTAAGGGCTCAGAGTCAGACCCCTGCCTCTGAAGCTCTCTAAATGAAAGAAATCATAGTGTTAAGCTGGTTGATAGAACTGCCACTCCTCTGCTATCACAGATGGGGAATGTAGACCTCTAGGTTCTATGATGTTGATCCTGAATTGACTCCGTGATGACCAAAGCTTGGAGTTTAAAATAAAGTTAGGGATTAGGCTGAATTTTTCTCAGTGAATGATTCTCTAGAGATGGTGTTGGAACCATTGACACCACCTGAAAGGTTTTAGGTTTCCTCTCAGACCTATTGACTTAGGAACTCTGAAGTTCAGACCAAGCCATATGGGTTGAAAAGCTTTTCTCTTGATCTTACACAGTCTCCTGTTTGTTCAACATTGTTCTGAGCAAAGAGGGAATCTTCGCATCGTATCAAGACCTATATATTAGGGATGTAACTAGTTGCACATGCGAGCCAGGAAATGTTCAGATAGGCTGCTTGAACTTTCAGATGAGAAGTCATAGGTTGATCCAGGGCATACTAGCAAGTATGCCAAATCAGCAAATATGGATATCACTAAGAATTAAGATGTTTGATAGTTGAAATGCTAGTACATTGTCCTTGTCCCAAATTTCTGTTTGTTAGAATTAGAATGTGAAGTCACTGGGAGGCAATTGGGACACAAGGGTGGAGCTGAGACCTGCGAACTAGACTGGTACCCAGAGAAGATCTCTCTGACTCTTCTATCAGGTGATCACCCAGTGAAATTTACTATCTCTGGACCAAGAAATGCATGTGCCTTCACTAAACAACAAAATCTCCAAAGCCTTTGTCTCCACTGTACCAGGCTGTGTAATCCCAGGCTGTCTATTCTAGTTCACAACCACCCTGCCAGGGGCGTTCTTTTAAGTCAAAAAAGTAGAATTCTACTAAGTGAAAATATGCTAAAAACAAAACAAAACAAAGCAGAAAAAACAAATAGCAACAAAAACAAAAACAAAACAACAACAGCAATATGGCAACCAGCTGAGGATAGGAACTCTCCCAGAGTCACCTGGGAAGACACAAACACTCTTCCCTTGGAAGTGAGATAGAGATGGGTCCTAAAACCTGGCCCACCCTTTAGCCATAGGTGGGGCAGCTGCTACTCTCTTGCCAGCCTGCATGGTTATTATGAGTTTCTTATTTTCATCTCACACAACCTTTCCAAGTGACAACTTTCAATTTTCTTCAAAAACGAAAGGTCGTATGGCTTTTATCTTTCTTAAACGTTTGCAAATCAATTCCGCCTTTCTTCTACAGTTTGGAGAGTTTGTAGAACCTTGTGTCCTGTGCTGTTATCTTGCTGAAGGCCTGAAAAGGGGTTTGGTCTAGTGAGAGTCCAGGGAAGGAGCTCAGGCAGTTGTGTTCTGTGGCATTTATCCTTTGCTGGATGAGATAATGGGGGGGCAAGGCTTTAAGTTCTTCTCTTTTTCAGAAAGATGGGCCTGGGAATGATTTAAATTGCTTGAGGCAATGCTAGAAAAGCTCAGGAGCAGGTCCAAGCTACCACTGTCAGCTGCTTTTAACATTCATTTCAAATTTTGGGGTTTTATTAAAGCCAATAACTGAAATCAAGACAGTCTACACAAGTAGCACATAACTGGTGTGCCAGCTCATTGGGGTTTGCTAGAAAATACACTTACTTCTTTGCCACTCTCTCCCTTAGGGCCCAAGAATATATCTCAAGTTCATTTTTTTTATTAACCTGGACAATGAAAACAAAAAAAACAAAAAAACCCTACCGTTTTGAAAGCGTTAGTTTTAGGGGCACAGTGGTTAAGAGTGCTTACTGCTCTTGCAAAAGACCTTAGCTTTGTTCCCAGCACCTACGTCAGCTTTATAACTACAACTCATACGTATCTGATGATGCCCTCTTCTGGACCTCATGGACACCTGCACACATAAGCACATACACAACACGCAGGCACACACACGCACACACACACACAGACACACACACACACACACACACACACCAACATACAAAAATGAATACGTAAACCATTAGGGGCCTAGAGAGATGGTTCTGCAGTTAAGAACACTTGCTGCTCTTTCAGAAGTCCCAGGCACTCCACTTTCACAACCATCTGTAACTCTGGTTCCAGAAGTTGAAATGCTGTCTTCTGGTCTCTGGAGGCATTCAGCGCACACATGGTGCATGGAGACACATGCACACACTCACGCATAGACGTTTTAAAAAAATCTTTTAAAAAAATGTTAGTTCTAGGAACAGAGTATATAGAAAGTAACCAGCATGAGACCTCACCTCTTTTTCACACCCTTGGTGTCTGATCTCTTGCACAAACTTGTGTCTGTATCCAAATGCTTTTCTATGGAAGGAAAAAGCCCAATGGCACTTTATGGTATCTGAGGAAAATCACAAATTCCAAAATGAATTACTTTATACTATTTTATCTTAGATACTCCTAACACCCAAAATATTTATTCCATTAGCCTAACAGAGAAAGAACATCAATCTGCATTCTTTAACCTGCAATTAACACCCGCCTTTAATCCCAGCACTCGGGAGGCAGAGGCAGGCGGATCTCTGTGAGTTCGAGGCCAGCCTGATCTACAAGAGCTAGTTCCAGGACAGGCTTTAAAAAAGCTACAGAGAAACCCTGTCTCGAAAAACAAAAAAAAAAAAAAAAATACATCACTAGTTTCCCTATTATAAATGTTTCTAAGTAGAAAAGCTAACTGCTAAAATTTTCATTTAGAAATATCAGCCCTTAATCCAAATGTCTAATGTCAGCTCATCAAGTATGGAATACCCTTATTAAAATTCATGCTGAGTTGTAGTGAAAATTTACATTGTTCTTTCAGTATACCTGTATTTTGATGACTCAAAAATTGACCTGCACGCACTCTAGGCGATAGCTGATGTCTACCAGTGATTAGGTAGTCCAGAAAAACTGGCATGAGCCCTTTGTTTCCTGGGTCATCATTTGTCAACTAGTAAAATAGAAGGTCCTAGGTTTGTGGCAGCTACAAACCCACTCTTCATAAGATGTTGGAATTGTAGTTACGTCCAAACTCTGGAAGTTTCTTAATAGAGAGTTTATGTAGATAATTTTATGTAACACAAATATATATATATATATATAATACACACACATATATATAATTAGATAGATGATAGATAGATAGATAGATAGATAGATAGATAGATAGATTGATAGATAGATAGATAGATAGATAGATAGATAGATAGATAGATAGATAAATAGATGATAGATAGAGCCAACCCATAGGGTGCTAAGTACCTTCCCCATTTTATTTTAATTTTCTCTTTGTTTTCTGATTCTGTAGTAAGATTTGTGTCATTGTGGAGGGTGCTTGAAAGAGTAAGTGCTCATTCACACTTGAGTCTGTTCATCAGTGATATTGCCAGGCAATGAAATGTTTTGAGAATAATGGCCTGGGTAAACTTTGACTCAAAGTAACTAGTGATTAATCCCAAGAAAATTCCCTAATAACTTATAGTTGATTTTAAAGGCTGAGAAAAAAATTAAGAACCTTCCATGCTTTGTTTATGGATACCGAGGTCCCATTTGTTCTTATTAGTAGGAACATGGATACCCTCCCGTGGAGCATTGGTGATGCCCTGCTGCTTGCCTCTCCAGTTCCTTTATGCAGGGCAGGAGCATGAGGAAATGCACAGAACTGCAGAGACCTCCCATGGGGGTTCCACAGGCAAGGGAGTTTTTCACGTCTCTGTGGGTAGTAAACCTCTAAGACCGGAATGTCTGAAAAATGATTCCCTGTACCTTAACCAATCAGATTTCCTGAATAATTGTTCAACATTCCCTTCGCCTCACTACAGTGTGTATCATTTTAATTTCCTCCAGGTAATTATATGATGGATCTCATGCACACGAGGCACTCGTTCCCCCCTTCTCTGCGAGAGCCACAAAGGCTGTGCATTTCAAGCGGAAAAAAATCAAAAATGTGTGAGTCAAAGCACATGAAACAAGTTTAATTCGTTTGAACATATTTCCTGTTCCTTGTTATCCCCGGTGGCTTCCTGTTGGGAAACGGTGCATTCAGTTTGCAGAAATCACAAACCAGAGATAAAAAGGAAGATGTCTTCGCTGTGAGGTCACATTCCAACGAAATTTTCATCCATTGGTTTCTTATGCGTGGCTTTGTCAGAAGAAAGGCCCGCTTTGTGTGCATTTATATTTTAAGGGCCATGTGATGGCATAGCCATCCTGAAGGGTTTTTTTTTTCCCCCAAAGAATTTGCTCCTTGCTCAGATTCTGTGAGGTCTGATAATCAGAGTCACGATGTCTGCAGACTGCAAGTTACACTTTTAGCTCCTAAGTTTCCCATGAGTTTTTCTCTTGCGCATAAAGGGATTTGTTAAGGGGTCTTTGTTTGATAACAGAGAGGATTTCTGCAATTTGGAAGAAATTGGCAATAACTGTCTAAGCACGGGAACCTCGTGGACTGAAAACAGAACAACTGTGTGGCTCCTGGGAGGCCACTGTCATGGTCAGCACAGCGAGCAGCAGCTGGCCCACTGCTATTTTCCTACACATGTCACAAGCTCCTCAGTCACGTGAGTTTCCTCACTTCCGTCTTTCAGTTCCACTTTTCTCCGAGAGTTAATGGAACCACGTGCCCTCCACAACTCCCACCTGGCAGATAGAGCTTTGCTCCCCTACTTTACCTTTCACCAAAGAATCTACCAGTTAGCGCTGGTTACAGGATACTTAAATAGTTTTTGTACCACATAAACTGTCATTTTCAAAACTGAGAAAATATAATGAAAATACCATTAAAAATAAGACAGTGTTGAGAGATACTTATCAGTGTAACTTATGGCAAATCCATATGCCTATAAGTCAAAAATAAACAACTTCTTTTGAATACAGATTTTGGTGTAACATTTGGTTTCCACCCTAGTTCCGTTTCACTGTATTCTATGGCATAAATGATGACATTAATTAAGTGTCCTTTCTGGCATGAAAAGTCAAATAACACCAACTTCTTAACCTTCCTCTGAGCTGTATGCCAGTTTGAAAGTGTGAACAGAGAGGAGGGGATAGTACATGGTCAAAAGACCCAACCTTTCATGTCGCTGTGGAAATATGCAGCCTCACACACTGTTTGCATTTGCTTTTTCTTAATCATCATTTACATATAATTGGAAATCTGAACAATGTCAGTATTTCCTGAGAGATGCTTTTGCTATATTGCTAAAATCCTTACAACAATAACTTTAAAAGTCCTAAAATTTGAACATGTTATGGCTTCCACCTATACATTAGCTTGTTAATCTTAGGATTTGAAATTGCTTAATTGATTCCTCCAAAGTGACCATCAAGCACTTGTGAATTGGTGGTTGGCTAGCAAGTAACTTTACCTTTATCAGTTTTGAGATTCATCACTGGAAAACCTCTCTTTTCTTTCTGTTTATCCTTGGTGAAATAAATTCATAATTTACTTACAACTGATGATTATCAAACTTAATTGAATCAGCATAGTCTAGAGAAAGGGTATGACCTCTTCTGTATTTTCATATAAGCCCAGACACCAATAGCAAAATGGGAAAATGGAGTGACCTCAAATTGGAATGCTTCTATAAAGAAAGAATTAATGGACAGAATGAAGACAGAATCTATGCAAAAAAGAGATGTGTGCAATTGACTCATTTGAAATGGAACATGTGAATAAAAAGCACAAATGTTTCCCAAAAAAAGGATATACAAATGGCCATCAACAATATCAGAAAATGATAGCAATACCAATAATCAGGAAAATAATCATCAAGATCATAGCAAAATATCATCCCATCTTGGAGCAGTCATAAAAAGGTTGAACAAAGTAATACACATGCCAATGGTGTTGAAAGGGAAAGACTATTGTTTCTGCGAGTGGAAACAAATAAAACAGCCATGGAGAAAATCTATATCGATTCCTCAAAACCTAGAGACAGAATTGTAATGCATGCAGCCTAGAAGGCCAGGACTCCTCCTATATCTATATCACTGAAGTCAGTGTGCTGATGTGTTCTGCATCCTTGCTGTAGCACGATGCATTAGAAGTCAAGATACTGAGTCAACCTAGGCATCTGTCCACTGATGAAGAAAGAAGACATGATGTATACAACAGGACAGTACACAGCTATTAAAAAAAAAAAAAGAATAAGATTCTGTCCTTTTCAATAGCATGAATAGAGCTGGAGCACATTATGTTGTATGAAATAAGTCAGGTAGAGAAAAGCAAATTCTATTGCTTTCACTTATATGTAGACCCTACAAAGTTATTTCACACAATAGAAAACAAGTTAGTGGTCCCAGAGGCAGGGGTGTGCAGAGGAGGGAGGGGATGATCATCCATTAGCAACTCTCTTCTAAGGAATTTGTGGGTTCAGATGGTCTCTGAATGAGAACTCTGTGGTGTGTGTGTGTGTGTGTGTATGTGTGTATGTGTGTGTGTGTGTGTGTGTGTGTGTGTGTGTGTGTGTGTGAGAGAGAGAGAGAGAGAGAGAGAGAGAGAGAGAGAGAGAGAGAGAGAGAGAGAAGTAGTAGTATGCAGGTACACATGTGTATGTACTTGTGGAAGTCAGAGACTAACTAACCTCAAATGTCATTCATTCCTCAGCAACTGCCAATCTGTGACTTTAGGACAGGGTCTGTCATTGAACTGGAGCTCACCGAGTAGTTGAGGCTGGCTGGCTGGCCAGCTTATTCCAGAGATCTTCCCACCTTTACCTCTCGACACTACGATACCGGGGTGTTGTGGGAATGGAACCCAAATCTTCACATTTGTAAAACAACACTTTACCCACTGAACCATGTCCCCTTGAGAGAGATTCACTTTCCAGTGTCGAGTTTCTAGTTAACTTAAATCTCTTGCTAGTTCTATTTGTACAGTGTATGAACATTGCTTAGGGTGACCAAAGATTGTATTTTGTTAATGGTAAGTAAGCCTGAAATAAACATTGGATCCTGTGAATCTCAGAGTACAAATGAGAGTGACCATAAAGACCTCCTGCCCCTTTGAACATTTAAGACCTTTGTTGAGCTCTCATTTACTGCCCAGGAGAAGGAATGAATGGAAACATGAAGGTGGCAGAAACATGAGGGTGGCAGACCCAGCTGTCACTGCAGAATGTGTTCTATCTTCTCTTAAGACCGCTTGTGAAAATTCATGCCTGTGAAACTCTTTACGTGTGCCTAAGTCCTCACATTAGTAACATCTGATGAACAAAACTTGTAAAAATATTTTAAATTTATTTCTTATAAATTTCACACATGGATTCAATGTATTGACCATAGCCACCCCTAACTTTGTCTGCTCCCAACAAACCCCCTTCCCAACTTCATTTCCTTTTTTTACTCTCTCTCGCTCTCCTTCTCTTTCTTTTATATAACCCATTGAGTCCAAATAATACCATCTGTATGCACATAGATATGGCTCTGACACCGGACACAGGCAACCTACACTAGGACATACCTCTGAGAAAGTGAGCACCCCAAGGGCCATCCATCTTTGTCTCTACAGATGGAGACAGGGCCTGGAGAGTCCTTTTGTCATTACTACTTTTTGTTCAGTTTTAAACTCTATTTTATGGCTCAGGGAGCACTCGGGAGACAGAGGCAGGCGGATTTCTCTGAGTTCCAGGTTAGCCTTGTCTACAAAGCAGATGCCAGGACTGTTCCACTGAAAAATCCTGTCTTGAAAAACAAGGAAAAATTCCATTTTATTTTTTAGGTACACAATTGTCATCTATACTGAGAAAAAAAAAAAAAGGCCATCTTTTCTGACCTGGAAAACTACCAGGATTTGGTCAGGATTTTAAAAGTCACACCCCATTTTCTGGTTCAGATCCTCATCATGTAGGCACTGGAAGGTCCCTTCCATCCCATGCCACAGTGAAGGCAGAAGCATTCAGAGAGTTTCCACAAACACCTGACTTCTGTGTTAGATTGTCTAGAATATTGTGTCAGAGCAGTTACAGAATAAAACGCAAATGATTATATTATAAAATATTTCCTATCCCTTGTTTATACTGTTTTTTAATTTTGGGGGTTTTATATTTTAAAAAGTAAAGTATCAGATATACCCTCCCATTCCCTCCTTTCCAATTCCTTCCCTACTCCCACCCATTCCTCTTCTAACTTCATGTCTTCATGAACATTTCCCTTTTTTAACCTACTGAATCCACTTATGCTGCCTGAATGTGAATGGGTACAGGGCTCTCTATCAGAGCATGGGAAGCCTCTCGGGCTGCAGTCTGTGACTCCCCCTCTCCCCTTGGCTGTCAATTGCCAATAGCTTCTCAGCTAGGTGTGGGACTTGAGACTGTCAGTCTCACCCAGGTTTGGAATTTGTTGTCTTCCTCTTGCCCGGGGCTTCCACATGCTGTCCCAGCTGCTGTGAATTTGCACGTGCAACAGCCCTTTCGTGCCCAGAAAACACACTTTTGCTGTTGTTATCCATTACCTCTACTTCTTATAATCTTTTCACCCCTTCTTCTGCAATGATCCCTGAGCCTTTTGAGGAAGGATTACAGCACAGATGTTAGATTTAGGGTTGAATAGTTCTCAGACTCTTGTTCTCTGCATGTTAACTGGTTTGGGGTCTCTGTATTGATAGCTATCTACTGCAAATAGATTATTATCTGAGGAGGGTTTAGAGATGCACTAATCTATGAATATGAAGATCAGCATTACAGTTTCTATTACCCCAAGTTTTCATTTCAGGATGGTGAAGTCATAGAACATGTTTATTGTTAAATAGACGGTTGACTTGGAAGAAGCTGAGAACCAATGGTCGAATGGTCTAGAACATAGATACTATAATGAGTGGCACTCCTGGGAGTTAATTCATTTGTCACTCTCTAGCTATGTGTCCTTATCAAAGACCCTTAACAAATAAAAGGAAAAATGACTTTACTTATATAGCATGATAAGGAACCTGCCTTAAAAAACCAAGAGGACTATAGGAATTATTTCAAGAAAGACCTCATGTCATAAGGATGCAGGAACCATTAACTGTAAAAGTCCTTTAGCTATGGAAGTGCTTGTTCATTGTGTACTGCTAAGGTTTTGGTTTCCAAAAAAGTCATGTGGAAATACATGGTTTATATCATGGCAATCCCAGACAGTCTGCACTTCAATAGGTGGAGCCTAGTAGGAGGAGGTTGTTACAAGCGGCATTCTGTTAAAGGGTTTGTAAGGATCCCTGTTTCTTCTCTTATTCTTCACTTTCTGGTTAGTTAATAGAAGAATATGTACTTCTTGGTGATAATTTGCTGCTGTTCTTCTTGGTGTAAGAATTATTTATACCTATGTACCATTGGTTATCTTTGTTTTTGTAAGAATCAGGATATCCCTTAATTACCATAAAGAATTAAGGGAGAAGTCACCATGAACCACGGGGGTTGGGGAATTCTATCCAAGAGTAAATTTAGGGTTTAGAGGAACTGAAGGGGGTGTTCAGCTTCACTAGCAGGTGATCAAACATAACACTCCATCTGGAGCTCTTTGCTATAGAAGTTGCCTGTGCTGGTTGATACATTACATAGTCTAGGAAAACTAAGAGAAAGGGTGTGAAAAATGTAGTCTCTGTCATTCTTGAAGGTATTTCTGATTGTCTAAGGAAATAAAGAAACAATAGAGGCAGCCAAAGACTTACATGCAGCGTTCTAACAAACATAAGATCTGAGCCTGTTGACACAAGACTATGTAATTCGCCACTCAGGAGGCTGAGGCAGGAGGATCACACGTTCTAGGCTCTTAAGAGCTCCAGTGAATTTGAGGGCAGCCCTAGAAACTTAATGAGACCCTATCTTAAGATAGAAACTAAATAGAGTGTTGGGGATCTAACTCAGTGGAAGAGACTGGCTACGCAATGTGACTGAGGTCATGGGTTCTCCTCCTACCACCACACACACAACACTTAAGACTTTGCACCTGGCTATTTAACCAAGCAGGAGTCACTGAGGGCTTAGAGTCAAGAAACAAGGTACATCTGTGATTTTAACAAGGTCATTCTGGTTAAAGAAGACTGGTAACGTTTGTGTTTGGGAATTGTGGCCTGTGCTCCGTAATATGGAAGACAAATGTAGAGAAGTTAGCAGATACCCATAGAAAAGCATGGATGTTAAGGACACCTAGGAAAATTTAATGGCAGACTGAAGTTGAATGTGGGAGAAGATGGCACCTAGAACAGCTTTGGACGAATGGCGGCTTTGAAACCATCATAGCTTTTAACACAGGAGGATATGTTCAAGTTTGAGACTGTGGTGGATGGCATGGACATTTAATCGCAGGTATGTCAAGGTTGGGAAGAGGTTGAACCTTTTGGGAAAGGATGCTAAGTACGCTACTAGTTGGCTCAGTCTTGGGTTTAGGAGATGAGCATTTGGGAATCTGCCGGTAGAAAGGGAAGTGACGGCTGAGAGCAGTAACAGTGTGGTCATGACAAAGTTCTGCAGGTGACTGCTCAGGAGGTCACCCAGGGTGAATTTCAGGGTCCCTGGGGAGCAGGCAAGGCCCGAGTACGGAGAACCAAGAGCAAAGCAGGCTATGCCTTCAGGGTCCTTATTGATTATCTGTGAGGATAATTATCAGGGTGCAAAGCCGATTGCTTATTATATTGTTCTGAGCAGCTGGGACTGTCTTCCCCAACCCCGGCTCTGAGAAATGGCTTTCCCAGTCACTGTAGATACTGGGAGAATTGCAGGGTGTGAAACAAGGGACTGACACTAGGCCTCACTTGCATTATCCATCGCCCCCCTTCTACACAATATTTTAATAGTGTATTCACAGGGAAATGGTTGACCTCAGTTCCAGAGATGTAGCCCTTGAAGGTTTATTTACATATTCTTTTTCTGTTTGTTTGGCTGTTTGGTTTCTCTCTTTATCCCTCCCTCCCTCCCTCTGTCCATCCATCTGTCTGTCTGTCCGTCTTTCACTGAGCTTTCCTTACACCAGCCTGCACTTGGGGATCAGGTTGGTGTTGAAGAGACAGGCAAAGCTCTCATGTCCTGCTCCATGCAATGAAAAGTGTTTCCATCTTTGCTCTGATCATGCGAGGTGAATTCTAAGATTACCAGGTGGGTTTAAACGTTCAGCATTATGTGCAAAATCCGTCTCCCACGTGGTAATTACCCTAGGTGCACTGTGGTTTGTGGATTCCTTTTCCCTTTTGGGTTGTGCCTGCTAGGATGCACCCCCTTTGCAGTTTTTTGGGTAGGGTCTAAGAGTCTGCATTTGAGCATCCCTTAGCTTCAGCAAGGGCAGACAAAGTTTCTGTGGGGGGCTCTTCAGTGATTTCAAGGGGGAGAAATGAGTAGCAGGCACACTGGGAAGAGAGGATCATGCATCTTTAAAGAAAACCTGTGAGGGACTCTAACCCCTCTTGATTTACATATGGTGACATTTTGCAGAAATACGGAAACATTAGCAGTGACATAATGAAATTCTGCCTATCAGCCATGGGTGGAAAAATGTTACTGTTCAGGTGGCTTGTCCACAGTTTGTTATCAAGGAAATGTTCTTTCAAGCAAAATATATGGAGTGAAGCATGATATGGAGCGAGCGCCCCTCCCCTCTCCTCTCCTGGGCTATTCATCTTCCCCACAGATTTACTGTACAATCACTCCCTTTACATGCTAATTACACGCAGGTCTGGTGAATTTGTTAGTGGTGACACTTCTGGGACCCAGTGGGACCACAACTCATTATGTGGCAATGTCCAGATATATCAGATATTATTAGCTGTCATTAATCTGCTGTGGAAACACTGAGTGGTAAATCAGGAGAGAGGAAGGTGGGCTGTGCAAATGGAGTCTTGGTAACAGCCCAGACCCCAAAAGGTCAAAAGGAAAATCAACCAAAGAGGGAGCCAACAGTCAGCACAGGACACACTGGCTTCTGCTTTTTACCCCAGCAGTTAATAAGATAGGCTGCAAAGAAGGAACCTGGGAGCGTCACTTTGTCCTTTGCTATTTTAATACCTCTTGTGGCCGTTTCATCAGCACTGAACTTTTACTGTAATTATGTCCACTTACACACATTATCTTTTATCTCTTCCTAGACTCAGAAAAACACCAGAGACCAGAGCTAGATATGTAGTCCTATTGCAACTGCAATTCTAGACAATGTTCCTAGGATAAAATAATTATGAAACGCAATTCTTCTTCTTCTTCTTCTTCTTCTTCTTCTTCTTCTTCTTCTTCTTCTTCTTCTTCTTCTTCTTCTTCTTCTTCTTCTTCTTCTTCTTCTTCTGCTTCCGCTTCCGCTTCCGCTTCTGCTTCCGCTTCCGCTTCTGCTTCTTCTTCTTCTTTTCTCTTAAGACAAGAGCTCTCTCTGTGTAGCCCTACCTTACTTGAAACTCACTAGGCAGATTAGGCTGAACTTGAAGTGGAAGAAATCCTCCTGCTTCTTCTTCTTCTTGAGTACTAGGGGTGCAGGACTGGGCCCCCATGTCCAGCATCCTCTGCTTACTACTGTTTCATGTGTCATCTCCACAGGACTCTGTCTGAGTTCTTCCCTCCACATGAACTGTTACTCTGCACTGATTCCCTCCACATTGAGCTGCTACTTGCACTAAGTACAAGCATGTGTGCAGCTGTTGGAAAGGCCCCCCCCTTTCTGTGTGCTCAACATTCTAACGGTTCTTTAAGACAGCATAAATGACCTCTTCACAGAGACCTCCATGAAAATCCATGTACACTCTCATTCATTTTGAAATTCTGTAAAGTCATAACAGTATGTAATTATATAACATATATTATATACCATCCACCAGCATTTTTGTCTTAATTTTTCCTCCTGTTGCTGGACTGAAATTCTGACAAAAGCAGTTAAGGGACAAAGGGCTCATTTTGGCTTAAATGGCAGGCGAGTTGGTTGTTAGGAGCTTAAAAGAGCTGGTCACTTTTGCTTCCACAGTCCAAAAAAAAAAAAAAAAAAAACAAACAAAAAACCAAAGAGCTGTGAGTGTGTGCTGCTGCTGCTCAGTTAAAGGAAAGCATAACTGAGATGTTTAGTGTCCTCAGCACAGACCACAGTGATGATACTCTGGGATTAATTGCCCACTAACAGGATGACAGCAAATATTCTCTACTAGGGATGCCTAGGGCAAACAAACAAACAAACAAACAACACCAAACTTTGTGTCATCATTTAGCCCTTCACCTGTGCTAGAATACTATAGCATAAGTGGTTAATTACTCTTATGGAAAATGGAGTGTTAATCAAAGTAACCACAGCATGGCCAGAGGGACAAGAAAATGCTCATAATAATAAGTGAAGGTGTTGACAAAGAAATCACAGAATATGTCTGTGTCGGATGCTCCATCATAAGTGGGCCATCTGCATCACTTCTGCGTGGCTCAGATAACAACAGCCCTGAAGGAGGTGAGCAAAGAAGGTAAGCCATAGAGGAGCTGGGAGTTTTTGTGGAGTGCTGACTTCTGGCCATGATGTGGCCTTTGCACACTGAAACTCATAGCATCTGTGATTATCTTTACAGGATCTATCCAGAATTGGTCCTTGGAGACTTTCCCTCTACCGGAGGATGTATATGCAGTTAATAATGAACAAGAAAGAAAGGAACATTTTTCTTTTAAATTTAATTGAATTGGAAAGTCTCATTTATTCATTGTGGTAAGGGGTAAGCACAAGTGGAGATCAGAGGACAACCTGAAAGAGTCGGTTCTCTTCTTCTACCATGTGGGTATCTGATGGAAACTCAGTTGTGTGTATGTTTGTGTGTGACCCATGCCAGTGAAATCCAGAGGAGGGTGTAGGATCTCATGGAATCGGAGTTACAAGAGAATGTGAGCCATCCAACATGGGGGTTGGGAAATTGAACTTGGGTCCTCTGATAGAGCAGCAAATATTCTTGACCACTGAACCATCTCTCCAACTCCTTAGAACTCAAAAGTTTAGGCTTGGAACAAGTGCTTTTACCTTCTGAAATACATTAGAGGACTCAGAGAAACATGTTCTTTGGTGGAATAAATAGTGTTAAGTTGCCTAAGGTCCTGGGCAACTCCTCATTCATTCTTCAATAAACAACCCTAATGAAACTTTCTGGGTCATCAAAAATAAGGGTTATAAAAAGAGAAGGGGGCAGTAAGTGGACTAGCAGGGAAGACAAAGGGAATCAGTGAGATTGAGGTGGGAAGAGAGGGTAACAGGAGGAAGTATAAATATGATCAAATATATTATATACCTGTGTCAACATGCTATAATGAAACCTACTATTATGTATTATAAATATATGCTAATGAAATGCATAAATAGAATATGTTTCTGTAAAGGGATGTTGTTACTACTAACTTATACTGTTAATGATGGGATTTAGGATGCTGGCAGAATTCCTGAATCCATTTTCCTTTAGTAATGAAACAGTTGCTTAGAGCATTAGAAATGATCTCAGCCTGTCACACTACAATAAAGTGAGGCTGTCAACTTTCTATAACTACAACAATTACCTAAAGTGATCAGTTCATGCTAGAATGGATTAGTTTAAGATACTCCAGTCCATGATCTGTTGGTTCTGTTGCTTTGAACTGGCAGGGTGGGAGGGTATAGGAGCAAGAATGGCCAATAAGCAAAGGAAGGCAACAAAGGGCCATGCTCTTTGACCAGGTCTAAAGCTCTCCCCTAGACCTCACCATTTAAAGTGTTCACCACTTCTCACTAGCACCCCTACAGTGGTAACCAGGTCTTTAGCACATGCATATTTGGAAGGCAATGAAGGACTTAGAAGAAAATAAAAGCTTAGTAAGGGGTTATGGTAGGCTAGATTCACTTGAGAATAAGTAAACCAGCCTACTCACTCTAGACACAAAGAGGGTGCCTATGGACACTTCCTTCATTGTGAAAGAAGAGACAGGCTATCTACTGTAATGGTTCTCAACTTGTGGGTCAAGACCCCTTTGGGGGTCCAATGACCCTTCAACTGGGTTGCCTAAGGCCATCATAAAATATAGATATTTACATTATGGTTCATAACAATAGCAAAATTGCAGTTATATGTAGGCAGACTACTGGCCTGACCCAAAATAATCACACAGAAACTATATTATTTTCAATACTGTTTGACCAATAGCTTAAGCATATTCTAGCTAGCTCTTACAACTTAAATCAACCCATCTCTATTAATCTGTGCATCACTATAAGGTTGTGGCTTACTGGCAAGGTTCCACCATCTCTCTTTTCTGGACGCGGCTACATGGTGTCTCACTGACTCTGCCTACTCTCTCTCTCTACCTTTTCCAGCCTGGCTATATACTGTTAAGACATTAACCCAAAGCAGCTTCTTTATTAACCAATGGTATACAGAGTGGAATCCCATACGGTTGGGGTCACCACAACATGAGGAACTGTATTAAAGGGTCACAGCATTAGGAAGGTTGAGAACTATTTTCTTAGTGGCTAGCTATCCTGTCACCTCCTCTATAGACCATAGTTGATTATAAAGGTGTTATTTCAGATCTCAAATCCCTTGATTCATTGAGAACATAAGGTTATGGAGCATTGTTTTCCTAGAAAAATGTTTTTAAACTGTCTTTTACAGTTATTGCATATATAGTGTATATCATCATGTACTATTTAGCATATATCATGAATATCTACAGATCTATACTATCTCTCTGATATGATTTTTAGTACCTGCATAAGACTCCTTAAAATTAATATCATAAACATTAGTATTCTACTTTTTAGATTTAAGTTGTGTAATTTTCTTATATTAAATATGATGGCTAATTTTATCACATGCTTCAAGAAAACTTTCTCAGAGTAAATTCCAAAACATGGCACCACTTATTCAAGTGATGCATTTCTAAGGACGTTAGAACATTTTATAAATTACGTGCAGATAGGACAAATTTATATCAGAAAGCATAAAATGGTTGCATTCTCAATGTCATTGCAGAGTTGGAAAATTAGAGGGGAGCCCCGGTCCCAGTTCATAGCTGTTTCATCAGTGCTTTCTCTTCAGAGCACCTGGCTCCTTTATTTCGTCCTAAGCTACGCAGTAAACCTTTACAACCCCCCACACCCACCTTCCTATGATATAGACGCTAGAACTGAATCCTCCCCTAGAATTAGGTTTCACTAGTCAGTATCTGCTATCTCTTTTTATTGTTTTCCTTCCCCAGATCCCGGTCAGCTGCTAAGAATCACATTCCGTGTTCTCATCAAGTCTACTTTAGCAGCTAGGCACACTATTTGTCTTCCCGGGTCTGTCTGACTCATTTTGCATAACAGTTCCCCATTTCCAGCCACATCTGGGCAAATGACAGAACATCATTTTGTATGGATGAATAACATTCGGTTGTGAATACACTGTATTTCTATTATCCATAAACCCACCAATGAGCACCAACAGTGGGCTATGGTCAACAGTATAGCGATAAGCATGAGCATGCAGGTGACTTTTGAAGTGCTGATCTCATTTCTTTAGACATGCATCTAGACCTGAGGGGCCAGGACCATAATGTTTTAGTTTCTGAATGGCTATGAAAGAATTAGAGAATGTTGCTTTTTAACTTCTCTACTCTGGCTATAGTGAAATCACAAGAAAAAGGTAGAAACAGATGCTGGGGCCAACCACTACATCCATTGCAAGGATTCCTAGTAAGACATGGCCATTCCTCTCCTTTCTTTCTTCCATTCTGTGGCCATGAGAGCTGCAACTGAAGTGGCCTGCATCTGAACCAAGCTCTGCTGGGAAGACAACCCATCCTGCCCCCAAGGTCAGCCCACTCCTGCTTGCCATCCATTCACTTCTGCCTACTGACTCATAATACTTCATACCAGAATAAAGACAAAAGCCTTCCAGAATAGCTTAGGCGTGACCCGCATTGTGTCAGGAATCCAAAGCTTTAAGCTAGTGCCAAGTGTCTTTCTCCTTGGAGAACACACACTTGGTCTTCTTTCGTTAGCAATCAAGCAAGAAGAACAGATGAAAGTTTGAAAAACCCCTCTTCTCGCCCACTATAATTCTCCATTTAGTTCCAAGGGTTTGATGCATAGCTGAAGGGTGGCGGAAAAGTGCAGTGAAGAGGGTGGTACATGGTGTAGGGTCCTTTTCTCAGCTTCATATGCCAGGTCCCCTCGATGATATAGAGAGGCTTCAACCAAGTAGCCTGTCATTCATTGCTCTTCCAGTGCAGTTGTTTCAACATCCAAGTGTGAGCTCTGCTATTGGCCTCAAAAAAAAAAAAAAAAAAAAAATTCCTCAATGAACTTACTTGCCTAGACAGGCTGGATGGATCATTCACGAAGTACAAATATGTGAAGCTTGAGAATGTTTGAAATTCTTTTTTTTTTTGTAATCTTATTCTCTTTAAAGTTCATGCATATCCCTTTACTTACAAAAACTGACACTTTGTATATGTGATTATGGGTCTTGTTTAAACATATTATGTGCAGTTCAGTTGAGAACAATAGCGAAATTGCATGTGGATATGTGGGTAAAGTACGAGCAAGAAAAACAGAAACACTAAGGAAAGTATCCAGGGTGATGCCTGCTGCGTGTTAGTAATGGGAATTAAGTAACCTGTGGGCTGTGTGTGCACATAAGCACATAAGCACCAAAGAGAAGACTAGGCCTAACAAAACACCAAAGGATGCTGAACTACCACCAGGGGGTTCTTTGCCAACTAGAGTAGCTCTAGGCCTGGAGCACAAGCTGAATAGCCACAAGTGCCAGGTGAGGGAACCCGGGAGTGACATGGAGCAGATGATATGGGAACTGGTAGATGATACCCAGAGCCAGTGCTGAGGACTCACAAGGGCTGTTGGGGTCAGGTGTACTCTGGGCAGCTGTAATGTGTGATGTGGGCAAGGGGTTTCCTTGCCATCTAGGAAGACAAATCCACTGATTCAATAACATTTGATTGTTTAAGAGAAGCCTAAAATGTGGAATTCTATGTGAATTTCTCTAGTTTTTCATTTGTGCCGATTAAAGCATGTATAAACAGTATCAGCACTATAGGTCAATGTGCCGATGCTGAGGCCCCTCCTAGCCTAGGAATACCAGGGTTTTGCTGATGATTGGGTATACCTGTGTCGTTGGGATTCTTATCTAGGAATAAGAGTTGAGAAGTAGTGTCTAAGAAATTTCTTTCCCACATTCACTGCTTGTCTAACTACATTACGTCTCCTTCTTTATAGCCCTTCCCACATCTCCTACCTCAATTTAAGTGAGATGCTTCTTTATATTAAAGTGACCTTGGCATCTATGATCAAAATCCATACTGCACTTAGTGCTGATACTTCTTCCTATCATTGTTCTGATAAGGAGCTCAAAATGCAGGGCCTTGGATTATCCTGCTTAGAAGTTGATTCCCCATCCTTAGAATAGGCTAGCACATAGCAGAACTAAAGAGAATAGAAATAAAGAACATATATAAAAATAAGTTTAAAAGGATATGAAATTACTTTGTTGTATCAATAAACATGTTGGGCTTATAAAGCTTAGGATATAGAAGAGGATAGCCATAGCATACAAGGTATAGGCATTATTTTGGAAGGCCCTGATTCACTATAGGTGGACTAGAAGGCCTTTAACTTTACAATCATGTGAAGTCAGTGTATACACAGTAGAAGTCACTGTTGGGGTTTGACATTCAGGTTTTTTGCTGTACTAAAGCATCATTTATGTTTGTGTGATATCTGAGAGCACGGCTTAAGAAAAGAGAGATTTATATCGGCTTATGTTGTTAGAAGGTCTAGGTGACATCTGAAGTCTGTGCACTATGTATTGTTGCTAAGAGTGCATGGCAGAAGAGAGATCATTTTCTCTTCACTGCTGACCAGGAAAGAGAGTATCACTCAGGATGCAGCCAGGGATACGATCCCCAGCGGACTCACCCTCGGTGAGCTGCCTTCTATATGCCTCTTTCCACCCCTCAAAGATTTCACAACCTTCCAAAATAGCCCCACAGGAGCTCTTGAAAGGATTCAGCTCCAAATCCCAAGTTAAAAAAAAAATCTGTGTTTAATATTGAGATCCTGACCAGAGGCAGCAAACAGCAAATCTCAGCTAACCCTGCTGTCACCAGGGGAAACAGTGGACACTTGTGTATGCCTGTTGCAGATACAGGATGTTCACTAAGCTAGGTGCTTCACAAGGATTTTAAGTTATGATCTGTTCATCGGGACATGGCTACTAATTTTTTGAACAGCAATAAACATACACACACATATACATGCACATGCATCCACACACAAATCTGAATGACTTATGAAGTTCATTTGATTTGGATCTATAACAAAGTTATCCAACACTTTCACTGAATCTTGATGTACATTTATGGGAACATGAAGTCTCTTATGGCGCTTGTCTTCACTGGTCAGTGTAGTTACTGATTTAGATAATCTTTTTCTTGGTTAATCGAATGCTCGGTGTACTTCATCAGCCAAATGAGAGTCAAAGTGATTTGGAGACAATCCAGGGCCTTCTTTCTTCTTTGAAAGTGTAACATGTGGCTGGTTTCATCCATGTCTATACACGGCAGTGACACGATTCATTCTTCGGCTCTGTTCCCAGGACTCGCACGGCAATCACTGCACTCAGTACTAGAAATACTGTGTGGCCATATGATTGCCACTACTGGGCCCTTCAGCTGACCTCGCTTTCTAGTCCAGCCCTTTTTTACAGCACAGCTCACTGGCCAAGTTACATAAAAGTTTACCCAGATTGCTTCTGAGAAAATAGTTTTGAAATCCTTGCAACAGCTCCCTGCATGTTTCCAAATCAAACGAATTGAAAGCAAAAACATCTGTGTCCTGGTCACTTCCCTCACGGTTAGACTCTGAAGCACTGGGTCCAGTGAAAAGGAGCTACGTCAGCTATTCTCTGGCGACGCTGCCCCTTGAGAGTGGAAAAGAAAGGAACTCACAGGCTGCTGACACTGCTGTGACTTTCAAGAGCACAAGCAATTAAATGATATGCTTTATGGCCCTGTACCGTGAGAAGAACGCTTAATGATGAATGGCACAGACAGACAAAGTGCAAATGGCCTGAGTTGTCTAGGGAGGGATCAAACCGATGAAGCTGGGAAGGAGCTATGTTTCTCTAGGCTTCTGGCTTGCAAAATGAATGACTCAAGAGAAAAAATCAAGTTGATGGTGTTGTTCAAGTAACGTCCTGGCTGCTGCGATGCACCTTGTTGAATGTCATAACTACGTAGGTTTTCAGTTTTTATCCCCTAAAACTGAGCTATGTTTCCACCTCCACTGTGGATATGGACCTTTTCTCTAGGGAAGTGGTCGGCCCAGCATCTACTCTGCTGCCACCACTGGCAGTAAGATGGTACCTCATGGCCAAATTTGGTACCTATTAATAAACATGGCTTTACTTTTCCTGTATAAGGAAACCACGCCCAGCAAAAGGCACACACACACACACACACACATACAAAGAAAATACTGAAATTGAATTTCCAGGTCTTAACACATTAACTGATAACACAGCTTTGTTCCCGAACTAAAACTAGTAGCACCCAGAGCATTATAAATGTGCTAAATTAAGTAGATAGTTAATGTGTTAGCACCCAAAGGTTCCATTATTTGCTATCTCAAGTTGCCAGCTGGGACGTGAGACAATGGATCTGATTGTCTTGGTTGTCCTCATCATGAATAAATAGTAAGGAGCTGAGCAAGTGATAGTCTGGCCTTGTTGTAGTTTAAGATTCTTCAGAAGTTCAATGCTTCACATCTAAATAGTCCTTTCCCAGGAATCTCATATAGCATAAGAAAAACTAGCTAGAAAATTCACTTCCGGTCACTATGATGGTTCTGGAATTATGTCTCCAACAATGAAAGCACACGCATGCCTGCGTGCTGCTGTCACTCAACAGAACCTCCTCATCCTTTGGTTTAGGAATGAAATGAAATGACCCAATTGCAAGAGATACTTTATGTAGCACATGTGGCCCAATGGATAAGCTAAGGACACCCAAAATAAATTTGCATTCTCATCATTGTGATTTATGATAAAAAGGAATAAATAAAGCAAGGGCAACTACAATCATCCCCTTTACCTGGGTCAGTTGCTCAAGGAGGCCAGGAAAGCTAGCTGTAATAGAATAAGACTTTTCAGCTGAGAAGAAGAGACCACACTCACACAGCTCTGCCGCAGGACCACAATGACACAGCCTCTGTAACAGAATATTGTTACCACGATTCCATTTTCTCAATCTGCAGTGGTGTTAATCTCTTTCAGGTGGAATTTCATCCTAAGTGGTTATATATAGGAGAAAACTTATTTGACTCAGGCTTGTGTCCTACCTGCACTTTCAGGTGCTCAGTGGGTATCCCGGAACACTCTACTGAGTTAAGGGGGCATGGTGGCACAAAGACTGTCCACACTTGTTCATTTTAGGGTGAAGTCATAGTTTACTTGGGAAAAAAAGTAAAGGCTAAGACTATTTGAGGCAAATAGAGATGGTCCATGGAAAATTAAAATGATCTTCCAAAGGAAGTACCCTTTTCCAATATGACAGCCTGGTCTTACTACAGCATTCATATAGAACAGCCAGTTGAGTGAAGTTGATTCTGTGTGTGCTGTCCTATGAGGTCTATACGATAGAAATAAAGCAGTAAGGAGATGGGGATTTGGGTGTACAAGGTGAAGATGTGGGTGTAGTGCCCTTTCAGCGTTCATGTTCACCCTCTCTATCAGTTGCAACAGACTCCAATCGACTGAACAGCTGGCTGTTCATTGGAACAGCATTCTACCTATTTTCAGACCTCATGATGAAGCTTTTCTAAATGCAGTTTGCCATAGTAAATCCAAACTGTAAAGAGAGACCCAGAAAGACCTTGCTTATGAACTGAGCAAGAGCCAAGTTGTCTACAGACTTTGTTTTGCTTTTCTGGAAGCTTTGTTACTACAGAACAGATCTTTTGTGTTAAGGCTTTCACTGGGTCGGGAATCCCAAATGTGAGTCACTCTGAGCAATACAAGGTGGTGTTTATGCTCTGGCCTTTGTGTTGAATCCTGTAGGCTGACAGAAATCAGGCCAACTGAGAAATTGCCATAACACACTCCCTCTCCTTAATATCTGTACTAAATCTCTCTTTCTTGGCACTTCAGTTTGCCTTCCTGCATCTTTCCACGCCAATTCTGGTGCTTGCTTCAGGTCCCTAAGCTATACGCACAATTATCTCCCAAGCAGTCACTGGCGACTCTCGAAAGGAAAGGAAAAACAGAGGAAGAAGAGTACGTGAGGGAAGATAATGGGGTTTCTTCTGTCATGTAAGTGTAGGGGGGGAGGTGGAAGATGCTCACTGACAAAGCAGTTAAGAGTTAGGAGCCAGATAGTTCAGTGTTAATGTTGACCAGAAGTACAGTCAAGCATTAATGCCGGCCAGAAGTACAGTCAAGCATTCCGAAGCCACATAGGCAAAAAGTTTCAGTATCCATGGCACCAAGCTCATGAGGAGCTCTGTCTTTGTTTCGCTGAAATCATAATCAGGGCTACCAGTCAGCCACCTCCTGAATTTTTATGCATTGGAAGGGTGATGAGGTATCTACCTATGCTCAAAGGTTCCTCATCATGCCAAAGGGGAGCAGTTTATTGACCCAGGAACAACCCACCCACTAAACAGACGGTGCGTCCTGTGAGACTACATCACTGAGCTAAATGTGAAAGCCCCGCTTCCGTGGCTGCAGGGATGTGAGGTGGAGAGAGCTGCGCACTCTCTGCACACCAACATGTAGCAGAGATGAAGAGAAGAAACACATCACCAGAAAAAGAAATAAATAAATGATGCGATGTTAGGTCACTGTGATTTCATGATTGTTGCAGAAAAGTAAACAGAAATCCTTTTGCCATTTACATTTCTGGCTCGCTTCAGCAATGTGTCATCTATTACCAGTTCTGTTTATAGAAAACATTGCCTTTGTAAAAACATGCTCGCAGTGAAAGAATAAAATCCACAGAAAAGGATTTCATTACAAAATAAACTTGTAGATTCGTGACTCTGGGAAGCGTTCTTAGTAATAGCTTCATGTTGCCCTTAGACAAAACTATGGTGGATCTTCAAAAGAAAAAAACAAACAAGCCTTTTTATTCTTCTTGAACACATCACTTAATGTATTTATCTTCTAAGGAAGACAAGGAAATTTGAGATAGTTCATATTCTCTTAATACAGGATAATGGAGGACTATGTACTGTCAAATCTCTTTCCCAGTAAAATTAAAAGTAGGTTATCCTCTCAAAAGTGTCCATGTGTGATCAAGCTAACACAGAGTGATACGCTGTCTGTATTCTAAAGTACGTTACTGCGATCTGCAATACAAATACACAGAACCATGTGATTATGGGGTGACAGCGGAGGGCTTCACATTAAAATGTACAATGCATCCATAAAGGCTTCTTTTCAGAAATGTAATTAGCTTTCTCATGGACTGGTAAATATAGTATGTAGAAAACCCAGGGGGTTTCTGTATAGACACATGCATTCCCACAGATCTCTGAGAATCATAAATGGTTGTCTTCCTCTGAAATGGATTAGATGGAATTATATTACGACATGATTGTGAATCTAATTAAGGTGGAACAGTTGGGTTTTCTCACCCCTTTGGGATGACCATGTGTTGATATAACAACTAGGAGACAAAAATGCCTCTGGCAAGATGATTCAAAGGCGTGTTTTTGTATGCACATATAAAAGGATTTTTATGATAATTCAAAAATTGATCCATACCCTTAATTTCTGTGTTTGGCCCAGAAAAACCTGCTCTAGAATGCAATGCATTACAGATACCAATTTAGAATTTCTTCAAAATCTTGTTAAAGAGGAATTTAGCTGTGTGATTTCTTCCTGGAGAGAATGGAGTTCCACGGTGAATGATGCGATAAAGCCAGTAAGATGGCCAAGCAATTAGAGACCTTGGCTCCACCTTGTAGATAAGGGCTTGCCTATGACGCAACTCATGAAGCGTCGAGTGCACAAGAGTGACAGATGACAAAACTTGACACAGCTAGAGTCCAGACCTGGAAGCAATGAGAAGCTTCTGATAAAAACCACAAGAGGCAGGATGTCACAATGGCAATAAGAGAACAGGAAGCTATAGTGCACACAGAAAATGGAAACACGTTGGCAATTGAAATGTGGCAACTCCCTAATAGCTACGACATACAAATCCGTAGCTCTGCAAAGAAGATGTGAAGTTTTAGTGGAAATATGAAGACACGAAGCTGCAGGAATAAGAAAAATGTAAAACGATAGACCCCATAACTGTTGTGAGAACAAGAAGATGTGAAGCCTTACTGAAAGAAGTGGTTATGGACTCACGGTGACAGTGAGAGGTAATGAGCCTTATTGATAGCAAAGGAATGTAGAACCACACTAACAACCCAGAATCCTGGACTTTAAGATAACTGAAACTTACATAAACTATTTGAAATCATTGACTTTAAAATGGTTTCTATGAAATTAGTGTTTGTAAGGACAGCAGGATCTTTCATTTTTTTTGCTTATTTATTTGTTTTGAGAA
This sequence comes from Arvicola amphibius, assembly GCF_903992535.2. NCBI lineage: Eukaryota > Metazoa > Chordata > Mammalia > Rodentia > Cricetidae > Arvicola > Arvicola amphibius. The sequence goes on along the minus strand of NC_052052.2, from coordinate 137,694,573 downwards.
AGGGTTTCTCTGTGTATTTCTTGCTGTTAGGAATGCTTCTGTAGACCAGACTTGCCTTGAACTCACACAGATCCACCAGCCTCTGCCCCCAAGTGGTGGGATTAAAGTCATGTGCCATCACTGCCTGGTGGGATCTTTCATTCTTGGTGGGTTTACTTTTTAAATGTTGATTGGTAGCCTTCTTTCTTGTCTACATACTAATTTAATGTGGAGAACTGTTTGAAAACTAGTCCATTTCTTGACTGTCCCAAAGGTTTACTAGAATCTCTAGGAATAGGATTTGGAAGCTCTCAGGAGAAAAAAACTACAGTTGGTGATAATACACAGCCCATTAATGAACCAATGCACTAAGGTCTTATGATCCAGAAACTCAAGATGTAACACTTGGATCACGCAATACCTGAAACCCATTTCACTTCTGTAGCTCTACTTTGTTCACTCTGATTGGCTACTAACAATATATTGCTGTCTACTCAATATTGATTCATAAAAGTCTGACATGTATAGACATTTCTTTGGCCAGGCAAGAGTTCCTATTGTGAAATAGACCTTAAATACAATCAAAATTGGTTGGGATGTATTGTATAAAGGAAGAATCTATTTTTTAAAAAAGTAGCAAAAAAGGAAAGAAAACCAATATTTTACATTAAATAAATACTTGAAGATTTTAAAAACTGTTCAAATTCTTTAAAATATTTTCTCCTCTTTATCTTAGCCTATCATAAGTACAAATATATTATGTACATATAGATAAATATATTTATGATCAATATGTTTGATTTATTAATGATTTCAATATACACTTCTACAATATACAATGTTAGAATGCAAAATATAACCATAGTGAATAGAATATTCAAAGTTTGTGCAAAGTGATTATAAAATATGTATCAAGTTAACATATATTAATTATGCCTTCTCACAGTCTTGGATATCTTTAAAAGAACAATTTATGTTTTATTTTATTTACCTTATTTACCTTATTTATTTACCTTAGATTCTGAAGTTACATATGCATATATTAGCATACATAAAACATTTTGTACTATTTATGATTTTCATAGACTTTGGTAGCAAATATCACCATGTTGACAAGCTTTCTAATGATATTGTGGGGCTGTGACTTCAAAGGAGATACATATAGTACAGCCTGCATATATAGAATGAGCTTGGGTGAGTTGGTTAGATATTAGTAATTACACTTTAAGTAGATTTCCCTAATCTACTTGACATTTTGGGATGCTCAAATACATGACATTTTTAAAAAGTATATTTTATGCTTTCATGTTTCTATAATTATAGATAAAGTTTACATTCTTCCATACTGTATTGGAGAGAATATGTCAGTAGGTTTAGTGAGCATGTTGGATTTCAGTCTTCACTTATTAAGAACTTACGGAAGTTCATAAATGCAATATCAAGCTGATATGATTCAACAGTTCAGAAAAATACTTTGACTTGCATGACACTTTTCATCAAATTATGGAAATTTTCTCTCTCTTCCTTTTCTCTCCCTCCCTCCCTCCCTCCTTCCCTCCCTCCCTTCCTCCCTCCCTCCCTCCCTCCTTCCCTCCCTCTAACATTCAAGTGATGGCAGTTCATAGAAACCTACTACTGCCGCTTTTTCCAAAAGAACATACACACTCAGTAAGAAGGAGAAAAGCCATTTCAAAATGTTATGCTTTCTTAAAGATCCCAGTAGAGGTGTCGGAAAATCAAATTTCGCTATTAGATCTATACGCAGGGAATGCTCCTTAGCATTCAGGAATCGCTTCGCTAGTTTGTGTGTTGCTGTGACATCAAGTATGTAATGACTCTAAGTCTCAATCCATTGGCCATAATGTGGAAAATACAGAAATAAATGGAGAGTGATTTCTCAAGCCATTTTGTCATGGCAGTTCCTTTGGTATGATTTAGGGAACTACAGTGGGTAGAAAAGCTTCCCTTTTAAATGTCAAATACAAGATTCATTTCTGTACTGCTTTAATCCAAATGTCAGAATTCTGAGTGGAGCCATCAATCTCCCCAGAAATTTCTGAGCTTTATGCATCAAAACTGCTGTACTTTAGGAGAGAAATTCTGATTTCAAGGAATACCTAATATCCAATTTGCATAATGCTATAAGAAGCGTCCATGTCGGAGAAGAAATGGCCACTATCCTGTGTGGCTTCTGGAGGAGTCCAAAGTCAAGGAATGGCCCACCTAAACTAAGAACATCTCCTTCTAGAATGAAAATAGAATCTGCTTCTAAAGTTTTCTTTTTTCTTTCTTTTTTTGATCTCTCTCTCTTTTTTAAAAATAGAATCCCGTTCTGCATTTCTCTCTGGAAATCCATTTGCATTTGTCAAATTAAAGTGGTTGTCATTTGCTCTTCATAGTTTACCATCTCCTCAGAGTTTAATGTGGAATCCAAAGGGCTTGGAGGATTCCATCCTTCACATCCACAGTGAAGCAAAGAGCTCCACCTTCTTCTACTAAGGACCAGACAGCACACACCTGACAGGGCAGAATGAATGAGTACAAAGAAAGATAACAGACAAAGTGAACAAACAAAAAAAAATCTGAAGATAGGCAGTACTAGCCGAACAAATTATCTGTCAAACGTTCTCTACAAATTTAGTTTGCCTTTGGAAACGAGTTAGAGTAAAAGAGACCTTCGCCTGGGAAACAAAGAGACTCATGAGGTCATCCCTAACCTTCATATTAGCTCATTCACTTCTTCAGAAGAACTCAGCTTAGATTCACTCTGCTTAGCTGAATGTAGTTAGCAGCTGTAGGGATTTGTATGTTTTCTCTTAGTGAGGGATCCTTAATTTTTTTTTTGCTAATTGGTTTATTTGCTTATTCACCATATCTGTACTAAAAACAATTCCTTTGATGTATGTATATAAATTTCCACTGCATATCATGTGTGTTGAAAGTGTAAATGGATTGTATATACAGTGAAGAAAAGACTGAGCATGGGCATATGAATTCGTGGTTTAACATGAATTATTAGATGTAAGGGGAAAGATGCCTTACACTTCGGGTGCGCTGTATGAAGAAATTGTTTAGAGAATTAGAATTATGTTTGTATTTCTTGACTCACAGCAGATATTAAGGAGACTGACTGTTCAAACTGAAAAGAGTTTAAAAAATAGATCTGCTCTCTTGAAACCTCACATTACTCAGAAAAGAGAAGTTTCCTTTTGGTAATAAACCAACAAACTTTCTGTTGCTGTCCTCATTCTCCTTTTAGCCCTCAGCATGGATCTTAGCTACTTGGGCACTAACGAATTGATATAGGATTAGGTGGAGAACTGAGAATTATTTTTTCCATAGTTGCCAGGAGAATGTTCAATACCAAAATGGCATTGGACAGATGACGATAGAAGACCTGAGCCCATTCAGACTTTGTGATCACCTTAGTCTGGGATTAGACGTATTTTGACACACTACTGACATCACCTATTGGCCTCTAAGCTTTTATGAAATAAAGGCCCATTCTTTCCTGTCTCTTAAGGCATCTCGGTCACATACAATAGTTGTTGAACATACATTTGGAAAAGTTAGTAATGAAGTCATACACCTTGGAACACAGTTCTCCAAATGTACTAAATAATATTCAGTTCTGAAGTCTGAGGGAAATCACACATAATGGTTTTCTTTTACTTTTTAGTATAGGCTATGCTAGGTAATAGAATCGATAAGAACAAAAATATGTTAAAGTAACTCTAAAGAGGATGCAGCTTTGATGTACTGCTCTCCTGTCAGAAATGCACACAATACTCTTGAACAATCAGAGTGGGAGCCCACTGAGGTTCTGATTATTAAAGGTCACTAGCATCAGATAATGATAACTTGGTAATGGGGTCCCTGGATTTGCAGAAGGTACCTCAGGAATTTTGGATAAAGACCTGACTTACAAAGCAAGAAAACTGGATCAATCCACCACAGCAAGTGATCCAGAGGAGGCAGCAGCAAGACAGACATGCAAAACCAGGAAACAGTCACAGGTTATTGATGCGTTTTTGGCCATCTTTAGGTCTGGTACAAATTTACTAACGTAGCTGAAGCTGCTTAGTGTTAGGATAATTCTGCTGACACTTGAAGAAATTGAATTACGAACATTATTATTGAAGTGAAGTAATGATTAGAGTTAAGGCATAATTGTATCATAAGCTGTCTTATGGTGACTTTAGAAATATCTGTGTTTAATGACCATTTGCATGTTTTAGTTTGAATATTGTGTTACAGTTCGAGTGGGGCCTTTGTCCGTAATAATCTCATTACTTTTACCTCAGTGATACCCCTTTTCATGGGCTCATTGTATCCAATGATTCAACCGAACTTTAATTTAAAGTTTTTGCAAAATTATGTCTGTTAAAACTGTATTGATTTTTAAGAACTATCCACTAAGCAATATAGTGTAACAGTTATTTATTAGCAACTACATTATGTTAGGTATTATATGTATCTAGAGATGGCTTAGAATAGTAGCATTTTGTGAGTAATATACAAATATACAACTTTTATATATGGGACTTGGGTATCTATAGATTTTACTATTTAACTAGGTTCTGGAAACAATCTTCTTTGTATACCAATGGTATACTTTTGTTGGAGACTAGCTCCGACAAAAATATCACTTACCAGAGTAGAGGCACAGGGATTAGAAAAACATGTAAAGAGAACAACGACTTGAGCAAAAGTAACAAACAGAAGCATAGGATAGTACTGGGAGGGCTTCCAGTGAATACTGAAATTTGCCCGCGTTTAATTTTCTATATACTTTAATACCCCAATACAACAAAGGGAAGAGGACAAAAGACTGCTTTAACATAGTACAAAAATGAACTAGAATAGTTGCTTACTTTAATACTTTGAGACATCAAGTCATTAATTCATGAGAAAAGCATTCTGTTGTTTAGGCAGTGAAGCCACCCTAGACCAAGTATCATTAAGGCAGCCACTCCCTAGGTCAAACCTCCTAATTCAAAAGAAGAAGCAAAAGTGTGTTTGAATTTTCTGACCTTCAGTCAGGGTGGAGAGGATCGACCTGTATGGGCCATCTTAATTTCCAAAATACCAAGTAACAACACCTTAGGTAGGGTGTGTGACCACACTTGTTGTTAACAACTTTGAACAAGCTAAAACAATCTGACCTTCACACCAGGTGGAAATAGGCTCACATTTTTGGACTTCCACATACTTTTCAAGTATATTCCTGCATAAAAATTAATCCTTTACTCTTTTTTATCATTTTTCATGTTGTGCTGACTTTTAAATATCTTCTGTAACATATTGTGTTTATAATGATGGCACTTTGCATATTCACTATAGGAAAATACATTTTTGTTTATTCAAAACTTAGATGCGTACAGCTGCATATCCAAATTTCTAGTCTAGTTAACAGGTTATAGGGAAGCCTACTGACCATTATTTTTATAGTTCTTAAAATTTTCTGATTTGGGGAAGGCAAAATCACTATGTTTAATATTTTCTCACTTCTATTAATGAAGCTTATAAGACCATACTGTTCACATTGTTTACAGAATCTACAAATGAAACTATTCTACATTCAACATCAAATTGCATTGTCATAGAATGCAAACGCTTGTGAAGATATAAGCTGTATGTTGTTTTGTGACTCTAGCAAAGGACAGTAAGGAATGGAGAACAATCTATAGCTTCGATTATGAACATTGTTCTCATGAGACTGACTAGTCCCTTGGGCATCAAAGAAGAGATATATTTTATCTCCTTGTGATTCTATAAAGTTCTGGGAAAAGTCCTGAATATTGGCAAATGAATATTTGTTGAGTGGGATTTAATGTCCTTAATGATAAGCAAATCAAGGGCTATATGAATGTGGAAGTGTAATCCCCATCCCAATCTTCATTATATAGGAACTAATTATCATGGTTTTTCAATGCCTTGTACTTTCTATGTTGAGTTTGCTTCATTGCTCATTAGCACCTCCAACACACCAGAAGGTAGACAGGAGCTAATAGCACAATGAAAATGAATCAGATGCAAATGAATCACACTGATTTGTTGGGCAGGTAGATTGCAATTCTTGAATAACAAAAGGCTTTGGGATTTCTCTAGGATTTTCACTGTTTTGCACACCCTACCACACCGGTAGCATAGAAAGTCAAGAATATGTATTAGGTCTGCAGATCACTGGGGTAAAGAGTCAATAGTCTCTAGATATTCCTGTCCCCTGACCTGTGGTAGGTGCTGCACTCAAGAAATGAGAAAAGTAATTCAGAAGGACAAGGCAGGATTGAACAGTGTGCTGCAAAATTTGTCATCTGAATGGAGAGTAGCCAAAGGCAGCAAGAGAGGATGCCAGTGTGTATTCTGCAAGATACTGCAACAGAAATCAGCACCAACATTTTGTATAGCTGCAAATGTGTTAATTCTGCAAGCAGAAGGACAGCCCAAAGGATTGTCACTGTAAACAGAGAGGAAATTCTAGAAAATTCTTTTACTTTAGAAAAAAAAAAGAAATCAGGGGTTACTAAATGTCTTGTTTTGTATGTTGTCCTGAAGGTGGGAATATGTGAGAAACAGATTGATATGAAGGTCACTGATACCTCAGGTCCTCTAGAAGTTCAAATGATAAATGAAGCCAATAGATCAGAAGAACGTCAGGAGTTCTTTGGCATGAAGACCTAAGTTTGGCTCCTTGGTGTTCAGGTAAAATCTGGGTCAGAAGCATATACCTGTCACTCCAGAGCTGTGCAGGCAGAGGTAGTCAGACCTCTGAAACTCAGTGGCCAGTCATAGTTAAAAATTCCATGAACTCAGAGTTCAGTGAGAGAAACTAGCTCAAAAATGAACATGGAGAGCTGTAGGCAGAGAGCTGCTCTTTCATTCCTGGCCACCCAGACCCAAAATAATTACACAGAAACTATATTAATTATAACACTGCTTAGCCAATGACTCTAGCATATTTCTAGATAGCTCTTATAGCTTAAGTCAATCCATTTCTATTATTTTGTATTTTACCATGAGGCTTGTGGTTTCCCAGCAAGGTTCTGGCTGATGGCTTGTCTTTCTCCTCTGGCAGCTACATGGCCTGTCTTTGACTCTGCCTACACTCTTTACATATATTATTTCCAGGCTGGCTATATTCTTTTGAGCCATTGACAGAAAGCAGCTTCTTTATTTACCAATGGCAATCAAACATATTCATAGCATACATAGCGGGACCACACATAAGAGAGTAGCTCAGGAAAACATTTGGTCTTGGCCTCTGGACTTTACACACATGTGTAAACATTCCTGCTCCCATGAATGTACACATACAAACACAAAGAGGTTCATAGGCATATGCCTGTACCTCTGTGTTCGAAGCAGTGAACCCTAGATCCTGAATTTCTTGTAAACAACTTGTTTTCCCCTGATTTGAGTGCCTACAGCTGCTCTGAGCACGAGACCCTCAGGAGTTCAGGATGGCAGGAGAATGGTTTCTGGTGGGTTTGACTGGGGCATGGCTATCACTTAAAAGATCCCTATTTAAGCTGCCCTTGGACACAATAAAGGGGGCATTCTTGGGGCATTTTGGCATCAAGAATGACCCGTGTCTCTTTCTCTCTCTCTGTGAGGCTTTGTGTGTTTCAATCTCCAGCCCCTTGCCCGGTTCATGAACTGTATGGCAGTGCATAGAGCACAGACTGGCATGGTGTGCCACACCTCTGTGTTTATCACGTGTGCAAATCTATTTTCTGTACACACAACTCGGGATGGCGTGAATTATATTAATTTAAATATTTAAGAAGCTACGAAATAAATATACAATTTGAGTATCTGAGATTTTGAATTTTGACATCTTCCTACAAGGGAAGCCGGTGCTGTAGCTTCTTTGCTCACTCTCAGTTCATAGTCACTTGGGGAAATAGCTAATACTTCATAATGTACAGCATGACTGAGATAGGATGCTCTGCAGGTCAGGCCCACTAAAACACACTTTATTTACAGCACTATTTACTTTCAATGCATTTGACTGGACCCCATCACAAGTCAAGAATGATTTACCAAAAAAAAAAGTTGAGCTACAGATACCTCCATTTCTACCAATATATTATTTATTTTACATCTTATTCAAGTAAGAAAATCAAATTTAAAATCAAGAAAAAAATTTTCCCATTTGGGGAGATTAACAAACAGGGCTTATGCTTGTTTCTTTCTGTTTTGTTTTGCATATCTTTCTGTTTAAAACTGATTATCTGAAAATTAATTATGAACTTTTAGGAATATTTTATTTTTAAAATTTTTTGTTTAAAATATTTTAGGCAATATTCTTTGCTATATTTTACCTCCCCCCAACTTCTCCAAAATCATCCTCACCTCCTTTCCCAGAACACTTCTTGTTCTTTTTTTCTACCTTTCTCTCAAAAAAAAAAAAGGAGCAAATAAAAATCAAAATAAGGGCTGGAGAGATGGCTCAGAGGTTAAGAGCACTGACTGCCCTTCCGGAAGTCCTGAGTTCAATTCCCAGCAACTACATGGTGGCTCACAACCATCCGTAATGAGATCTGGTGCCCTCTTCTGGCCTGCAGGCATACATGGAGGCAACACTGTGTACATAATAAATAAATAAATCTTTATAAATAAAATTAATAAAATAAAGTCAATAATAAAATGTACAAAAAAAGAGACATACACAAACACAAGTATGGAGTTTGTTTGGTATTGGCCATCAGGGGGCCTGACCTGGGGTAGAAATGTTTGATTTTAAAGCTGTCCATTCATCAGAATATACATAAGTATGTAGACAAGGGTATATTTAAATTCAGCATGGTACATCGTTCTGGAAATAGATCAATTCTGATAATAAACTCGGTGTTTGTAGTCTCAGAGACAAGCTTATTTTTCCAAATGTTTTGAAAATCTATCTAGCATAAAAGACCTGTTTACAACCCAAGATCAAAATTATTAACATGCAAAAAGAGACCATCAGCGCTCTTGTAACCGGTCACATATGGCTGTCATATTAATACTTTAAAGGGTGGTTATGAAAGCAAAAAATAAAATTATAAAGTTGTGGCAGAATGTCGCATGGTTACAGGTCCCAAAACACCTTCACACCTTGACTTTATTGATAGAAAGGAAGGGACAAGTCCGTTTGTGGAGAATTCTCAGGACTCTGTTGACAGAAATGCTGAACAAAACCACAAAGTTTTCTGTTAATTTCCTACTCATCTCATGTTAGGTTCTTTCACTTAACGAAAATGCAAATGCTTATCGAAGGTAAAAGTTCAGAGTGTGCTTCCTCATTCCATCCTTTGTATAGCCAAGTGATAGTTCTATGTTTGATGCTTAACAAACCACCAAGGTGTGGAGGTTTGCATTGCTTCTGGCTTTGGAACATTGTAGATGCTGCTGCTGTGACTCTGAATTCTCTGTGCAGAACTGTGGTCGATGGGAGAACATTTACCTGGTGAGAAAGGATCTATCTACTTTCAGAAGTGGCTGCAACATTTTCTATTCCTGCTGTAACATGTGACTGGTTCTATTTCCTCTCCATCCTGACCAGAGGCAGTTATTGTGTGCCAGATTGTATCCAACACTCCTGGATATAAACTGATAGCTCATCATAGTTTCAATTTGGCCTTTCCCTCATGGTTAGTGATGGTTAGCATCTTTTCTATGCCAGTTGATCGTACTATGTTTTCTTTGGTAAATGTCTATTCAGCTCAGTGGTGGAGCAACTGCCAAGCATTCCCAGGGTTCTGAGTTCAGCCTCCAGCACCACAAAATGAAAAGATCTATTAAAAGATCTTTCCCCATTTAAAGGCATCATATTACCTGATGTTTTTCCTTAGTAAAAAGAATTTGTCATATATTCTGAACAGAGGAACATTAAAACTTTCTTCTAGACTATAGATTATGTTTAAATTTCCTTGATTTTGACTTCTCTGGAATTAAAGGTTTTAATTTTAACAAAGTTCAAGTAAATATTTTGTTGCTCAACTTGGTGCCATCCCAAATTTTCTTTTAACCTAAGATCATGGACATTTTCTTCTAAAAGTCTTAACACTCAATCAATACGTTTAAAGTATCTCTTTTGTAATATTTTGAGTTAAAGGTAATAGTTTAGTTTTTGTTTATGAATATCCAACTAATTCAGCACTAATTGTTGAAAAGGTTATCCTCCCTTCTTTGAATGGTCTTGGCACTGTGTTAAAAATAAACTAAAGCCAAAGTGTAGTCTTACTTCTGGATCCTGGATTTGATTTCAAACACACACGCGCGCGCGCACACACACACACACACACACACACACACATGTGCATGCACACTCCGGGATCACACACTGTTTACCATAGCTTTTTTTTAAGTTTTAAAACTGAGAAAAGAAAGCTTTCCAATTTTGTATTTTGTTATTTTATTCAAGGTTATTTTGGCTACTTTAAATCACTGCGTTTTATATTTGAATTTTATTATTATTATTGTCAATTATTTTGCAAAATGAGCAACTGTTGGTAGAAGAGGTCTCATAGGCTGTATGTGACATTCAGGAGAATTGCCGTGTTAGCAATATAAAATCTTCCAATCTCAGTGAAACTTCTGTTTTAGTAGTCTTTTTTATCTATTTACTTATTTGTACTTAAATTTCCCTCAATTGTGTTTCTGCTTTTAACATGAAAGTTTTGGCATTAAATGGAGTCTTCAGTCTTTCATTCATGCAAAATCTTTGATAACTGAATAGTATTTTGTTTGCTTTTAAAATTTTTTAAATATCTTTTTGGAGATTATGATATAAATACATAATTTCCCCTCCCGTTTCCTCACTCTACTCTCCCATATACCCCTTTTTCTAACATTAAAAGTTTTGACTTCTTTTTACATTGATTGCTGTCAGTTGCACTTTTGAATTAACTGAATTTAGATTTTGGGTATAGTTTTTGCTTCTAACAACTATACTGAACACATTTATCAGCTCTAGAAATTTTTGTGGATTTAATAATTATCTCTAAATAGGAGAGGAGACTCTGACTAGCTATGGTAATGTATACCTTTAGTCCCAGAACTCAGAGTCTGAGAAAGGAAGATGTCTATGAGTTTGAGGCCAGGCTGGTCTACATAACAAGGTCTATGCCAGCCAGAGCTAGGTGGTAAGAGCCTGTCTGAGATAACACAAAATAAATAAGTAAACGCAGTTTAGAAGAGTCTGCATTGGTATGAATGGAGATGGCTTCAACTTTCCACTTTACTATAGCTAGCTGTTTTGTCTTTCTTTGTCCTCACAACTTGTCTCGAGTGAAACCTACAGGACAGTAAGAAAGGATGTCCCTGCCTGTTAGCAACCTTAAAAGAAAAGATCTCCTTTCTCCCGAATGTACCATTCGCCGGGAAGCGCACAGGGCCACAATTAATACCTTGTGTGTAGTAGTTTGTCAACTCTCACATCAACAATGAGCAAATTGTGAACAGCATTTGACTTACAGCTCAGAACCGTCAGCCCAGTTATCAAGTATTTCTCCCAGAGTTGATGTGAGGAGATGTGCCACCAGACCCCACTTCATTGTACTTCCATAATGTCTAAATGATTGCTAGCTAAGTTAACTGGCTGGAGTTATGATTTGCATTTTTCAAACAAGGTTAGGAGTTTCACTAAGTGGAACGTACATTTTAAATTTAGGAACTTACTGACTGCAGACAGAACCAGGTATCTATTTTCTCTGGGTTCCAAAACCTTGCAAGTATCCTGACAAATACTATAACAACAATAATGGTAACAATGGAAAGCAGGAAAATCTCAATCTCTGTTAACAAACAAAAAAGCATGTGTGTATATCTTAATTTTTTATAATATATATATATATATATATATATATATATATATATATATATATATATATAAACTAAGTTGTTAGTCTGATTCCAGGACTTCTTTCAACTTTAACCTCTTATGATTCCATAAACGTTGTTGCAAGCAGCCATGCATGGTAGCTTGCGCCTCTGTTCTCAGTTACACAGGAAGCTGAGACAAAAATGCCCTCGGACCTGAGAGCGCAGTGTGGGCCTGAGAAACATCTAGAGAACCCATCTCAAAAGGAAAACAAACAAACAAATAAAACCTCAAAAGCAAAACAACAACAACAAACTCATTGGAGTTTTCAAAGATTACTCCAATGAATGATGACAGCAACAAACATTTAAAATGCATTCAGATGTATTGGCTCCTGTTGATCATTTTGCTCTCTCCTGAGTCATTAAGATATTCTTCTTATCATTAAGAGATTCTAATATTTCAAGGTTCAGCGATTGTCCTAAGGACACAACCTATTTCTTCCTTGACCTTGTCTTGTGGTAGTCAGGCATCTTTTGGAATATCTGCTTAAATGGGAGTAAAACATGTACATTTAAAAGTTAAGGTTGCATTGCTGTGAATTCTCATTATCTATGAAAATGAGGGTATTCAGTTCCTGACCAAATGAATGAATGAATCAATGAATGAAGTCAGTTTTCTTTTAAGGCACTAAAGCAGAATCTACCCTTCAGACCAGTTTGTTTTAATCTGAATAACTATCACATTCAGCCACTGTCACCTCTAGTTTTACTTTGTTTAGCATTGAATGATTAGGTTTTGGTTTTGTCTGCTTGGTTTTCAGCTATGATCAACATAAGAATGAGCACAGCCTCAAAGGGGGAAAAAGAGAGAGTGACAAATAATTAGAAAGACAAAACTCACTTAATTATGATAGATTTTATTCTATAAGCAAAACTTTAAAGAATTTTACAACCTTGTATAAATAGCATAAATAGATGTTTCATAGAATAGATTAACTTCTGTATCTCAGTTTGGTTTTAGGCATAACTGAAATGGTATATATTACAATAGTTTCACTTATAGTATTCTTTAGAGAATAAATAAATACAGCCACTATCTCTCCTGTTTTAGTAAAAAGTCATTCACATACAGATAATATACTGCCCTTCAGAAAACTTCACTTGCCCTATTTAAGTTGAGGTAAGAACATAAGTAGCAAATAAATAGGTAAATAAATAAAAATTTAAAAATATAAAAAAGTAAAAAACAGCAAAATCGAGGATGGGAGGAAAATCTCACAAACTTAGATGGTCTTGAAACGGTTTTTAATGGAATTTGTTGTAATAAAATTTAACAAAAAAAATTTCATTTGCAAAATAAAGATCCATGTTGAGTCTATGGGAATAACCAAAAGTAAAAAAAAACACAGAAAAGTCACAGTGGACAGAAAATCACAGCAAGAAGGGGGAAGTGGCAGATGAGCAGGCCAAGTGCTAACTGTTGTTTTCATCCGCTACTGGCCGGCTAATCAGCTGTAATTAAGAAGCAAAGTAGCAGTCTAATAAACAGCACTTGTCACCGGTTATCATCTTAGTGATCAATTCACACCTCCATCACAATGACAGGGACCCTTCAAACACTCTAATAACCCGACTCCTAGGACCAAAGGGGGATTAGGAGCTGGATAATGGATTGGTGGGACTCTAATGAAGTAGAGGGTAAGGAGATGAACCCTGAGCTGTGAGGCAGGAGGCACGGGAGGAGGCTTGCAGGAGTAAACTTTAATTAAGGTTGCGGTGCTTTGCTTCCTTGATTTTGAGTGGAGTTAATTTGAGAGATGGAGGCTTTTAACAGTGTCCCCCCAACACACTTGGTTGTTGTTGTTGTTTTAGCTGGCATCCGTAGGAAAATCCTTTTAATTAATCTTTACCCCATACTGCCTTTTCTCTTGGCTCTCTGTCATTTAAAAGCGCATCTCTCTGCTCAGTTCTCTCGCTTACCTTTCAGGTAATGTGTTTTCTCATAAATTCTCAGAAAACTACGACTGAAAAGCAAGCTTCCTTCTCCATCACTCAACATAGTCTTGCACATGCATGCGAAATGATGGTATCAGCTCTGTTGTGGACACAACACGATGTGTTGACTGTAACCACCCCAGAGCCTTAAGTCAGTAAGATAAAACACAAATCATATTTTTTTACACAGGTTATAGACTTAGCCAGGGCAAATGGTGATTGCTGGTTATGGTTAATACTTCAATGAGCCAAATGACTGTGGGTCACACTCCCAACACTGCTAAATAAAAAAAAGGACTTTCTTGCCCAGGTCCTCATGGAGTTGTGTGAATGACTTCTATTCCTCTTGGCTAACATGGTAAGTGTCTATATAATGATTGACACTGGCTACTGGGAATAAGACAGGTCATTCAACCTCCCCCACGTTCAGGCTGCATCATGTTTCTTTGAACCAGGCAAGCCATACATCATTTTATAAATAAATGTCACTGTCTCCTTTGATTGCATACTCTAGCAGTCTGTAATTCTCCGCTGTCATTAGTCTGAGGGCGGGTCTTATTCATCTGTATGTAGATATAGCTTTATATATCATCATCATAGCAGCATGTATTGTTTAGAAGGATCTAAACCACGGTTGCTGCAAATGCCAGCTCATTAACTCACCGGATTCTAGTTGTTGCTCTAAATAGAAGCACACTTCATTACAAACTTACTTAGAAACATTTGCCATGTGGGCACTTGTAACCAGAGGAGGCCTGAGACATCACAGCTCAGGGAAGACTCTGGAACACCGAGAGCGGTGATCTCGCGGTGTTTGACAGCAAAGAGAGGAACATTCATGTTTGCTTTGGAGAGCCCATCTTAGCCATCCAAAGAGCAGTGAAATCATCCTACCTTACAAATAAGAGTGATTTCCCAGCTTTCTGACTCAGCTTCTTGCTGAAGCGACTGGATGACAGTAAAGTCCCTTTGTACAAAACTGAAGGCAAAGTATGTGTGTAAGATGCCAGATTTCAGGTCTTTGAAAGCTGCAACTAAATGTTAAAAAAAAAATTGTTTTAAGGCAATTAAAAACATTCCGATCTGTACTTCAGAATCCCGGAGTTCATTATTCTCCAAAACTGCAGCTCAGCCAGTGGGTTCCCATTATCTAGCCCGTTAGGACTAATGAGACCTCATCCCCTCTACAATCAAATCCAAGTGCCAGTGCGCAGCGTGGTGATGAAATTACCCTTTCAGCTCAGATGTCTTTAAACTTTTGTCTTAGTTAGTAGATACCTATTTCCCCCCACCTCGCCGTCCCTTTGGCCGTTTTCCGCAGTGCCCCAGCTTAAGGGGCATCGCTCGCAGATGCCTTTAAGAGAACCAGCCCAACACTTCACCTGCTCTTATTTATTTATTTTTCTTTTGTACTCAACAGATTGTTGTGCTCATAATGGACAACTTGAGGAGCACAAGCCCTGCCTCCTCTTGGACTGTCTCAATGTGAAATATTAGAAGTCCAAAAGGCTAATCTATGCATCCGCTGGCCAGGGGTGGGGGCTAGTTCAGTCCCATTTCACACGCGGTAATCAATTCATTGACGGAAGAAAAGAGAATAGAAAGAAGCCTGCCTTTTCCTTGTCCAGCTGCAGCGGGCAGGGGCAGGAACATATGCCTGCTTGAAAGAGGAGGAGGGGGCAAAGGCTTCTGGAGAGCAAGCGCACAAAGAAAGCCAATCTTCTCCACAAAGCGTGGAATGACTTAAACACTCTATTGTATGAAATATGAATGAGTCCTCATTGTGGAGCGCAGTGTGTGGGGATCCACGGAGTGCTCCCATTAGCCACACGATTAACCAGATTACACGGGAAGCCGCTAAGGTAAATAAAGCCAGCCTTCTGTCACTTCCTCCCCTAGGCCTGACCAACAAGGGGCCCGAAAGCTGGCCCCTTTGTAGTCAACTGGGTGGAAAGAAGAAATAACCATGAATGTCATGCTTGGTAATTAAAAAAAGAGAGAGAGAGAGAGACACATAGACAGACAGAAGATGAGAGAGAAGGAAAGTTGTCCCCAGGGACCATCTAAGAGAAACAGTGTGAAAACATCCTTCTGATCAAGTAACATGTCAGCATTGTTTCCACTGACCTCATAGGACTAATCTAACCCTCCCCTAACACGGCCCTGTATTCCCTTTTGTGGTGCAGGAGACAAAAAGCCCACAACTCATGAATTAAAGCTGCCCCGAGCTTGCTCATTATGGGTGAGAATGGGTGGTTCTGTGCCTACAAATCTGTCTGCCTGTTAGCCCAGCTCCTGTCTGCCCATCACCATGTGGGTCCCACTTTCTCCCGTCTCTCCAGCCCTGCTCATTCTGGTGAACTGATAAACACCCATACTTAATTGGTTTAGAGAAATTGTACCAGAGTTACAAGGTTCTTCGCAGCTTGAGTTTTGACAAACACAACAAAAAGGGAACCACTTTCAGAGGCGCTGTGAGCCTCATTTTCTGGAAATTCAGATATCCGGTGTGTAAAACATCCTTGCAAAAACGTCTTAGTTTACTGATGTAATAGGAAAGTGGAACAGAGTTCTTCACTCGTGGATTCAGAACACTGTCTTTCGAGACATCATTCATTGCATAATGACAAAACCACCAGAAAGAGTGTTTCAGTCTCAAAAACACTATGCATAGCAACTGGAAGGTGATGGTATTTTGGTAAATTACAGAATCATGAACAAAAAAAAAAGAAGCTATTCTGACAAGCAGAAATTTAAAATTAAAGTCCATTTTAAACAAGCAGGAATGCAACATATTAATTGTCAACAAGCCTAAAGCCATTTCCAACATCTCTTGAAATTTAAAATTTAACCATGACAGTGTAAGTGGCTATACAGAGATATACTTGGCTTATAACAACTGGAGATATCAATTTTCTCACATTTATTTCGTAGTATTCATTCCCCCTATCAAACTGTTCCAAACATCCATCAAAAGGTATATCCATGTACAATCAAAACCAAACATAGTTTTTAATTCCCTTTGAGAGTCGAGACATGATTCTACGGGTTTTGGGGAAATGGGTGTGGGGTCCCATCTATGTTGATCTTCCTGGGGAGACATAGTCCTTCTTTATTCCCGTCAGGCCTTTTGGCCTAATCATAAAGCAGTGGAGAG